>NC_134355.1:411590488-411745488 GCF_048569485.1 Anomaloglossus baeobatrachus | reverse complement strand
AGATGGAGTTAGAGAAAGATGGAGAGAGAGAATGAGAGAGAAAAAGAGAGAGAGAGAAAGAGAGAAAGAGAGAGAGAGAATGAGAGAGAAAGAAAAAGAGAGAGAGAAAAAGAGAGAGAGGAGAGAGAGGGAGAGAGAGAAAGAGAAAATGAGAAACTGAGAAAAAGAAAGAGAAAAAGAGAGAAAACGACAGAGAGAGAAAGAGAGAGAGGATAGAGAGAGAAAGGGAGAGAGAAAAAGAGAGAGAGAGGGAGAAAGAGAAAAAGAGAGACTGAGAAAAAGAGAGAGAGAAAAAGAGAGAAAGAGAGAGAATGAGATAGAGAGAAAAAGAGAGAGAGAGGAGAGAGAGAAAGAGAGAGAGAAAGAGAGAGAAAAAGAGAGCGATAGTGAGGGGAGAGAAAAAGAGAGACTGAGATAAAGAGAGAGGGAGAGAGAGAGAAAGAGAAAGAGAGAGAGAAAGAGAGAGAGAGAAAGAGAGAGAGAAAGAGAGGGAAAAAGAGAAAACAAGAGAGAGGAGAGAGAGAGGGAGAGAGAGAGAGGGAAAAAGAGAAAAAGAGAGAACATGACAGAGAGAGAAAAAGAGAGAGAGAAAGATGGAGAGAGAGAGAGGAAGATGGAGAGAGAGAAAGAGAGAGAGAAAGAGAGACAGAAAGAGAGAGAAAGATGGAGAGAGAGAAAGAGAGAGAGAAAAAGAGAGAAAGAGAGAGATAAAGAGAGAAAGAGAGAGAAAAAGAGAGAGAGGAGAGAGAGGGAGAGAGAGAGAGTGAGAGAAAGAGAGAGAGAAAGAGAGAGAAAGAGAGATAGAGGAGAAAGAGAGAGAGAGGGAGAGAGAGAGAAAGAGAGAGGGAAAAGGAGAAAAAGAGAGAGGGGAGAGAGGAAGAGAGAGAGGGAAAAAGAGAGACTGAGAAAAAGAGAGAGAAAAAGAGAGAAAATGACAGAGAAAGAAAAAGAGAGAGAGAGAAAAAGAGAGAGGGAGAGAGAGAGAAAGAGAGAATGAGAGAGAAAGATTGAGAGAGAAAGAGAAAGAGGGAAAGAGAGAGAGAAAGAGAGAGAAAGATGGAGAGAGAAAGAGAGAGAGAGAAAAAGAGAGAAAGAGAGAGAGAAAGAGAGAAAGAGAGAGAGAAAGAGAGAGAAAGAGAGAGAAAAAGAGAGAGGAGAGAGGGAGAGAGAGAGAAAGAGAAAACGAGAGACTGAGAAAAAGAAAGAGAAAAAGAGAGAAAACGACAGAGAGAGAAAAAGAGAGAGAGGATAGAGAGAGAGAAAGAGAAAGAGAAAAAGAGAGATAAAGGGAGAAAGAGAAAAAGAGAGACTGAGAAAAAGAGAGAGAGTGAAAAAGAGAGAGAAAAAGAGAGAGAGAAAGGGAGAGAGAAAGAGAGAAAAGGAGAGAGGAGAGATAGAGAAAGAGAGAAAGAGAGAGAAAAAGAGAGAGATAGTGAGGGGGAGAGAAAAAGAGAGACTGAGATAAAGAGAGAGAGAGGAGAGAGAGGGAGGGAGAGAGAAATAGAGAGAGAGAAATAGAGAGAAAGAGAGAGAGAAAGAGAGAGGGATAGAGAGAGAAAGAGAGAGAAAGAGAGAGAAAGAAAAAGAGAGAGAAAGAGAGAGAGTGAGGGGGGAGAGAAAAAGAGAGACTGCGATAAAGAGAGAGAGGAGAGAGAGGGAGAGAGAGAGAAAGAGAGAGAGAAAGAGAGAGAGAGAGGGGGGAGAGAAAAAGAGAGAGAGGGGGGGAGAGAAAAAGAGAGATTGAGATAAAGAGAGAGAGGGAGAGAGAGAGAAAGAGAAAAAGAGAGAGAAAGAGAGAGCGAGAGAAAGAGAGAGAGAAAGAGAGAGAGGGAGAAAGAGAGAGAGAAAGAGAGAGAGAGAAAGAGAGAGAAAGAGAAAGAGAGAGAAAGAGAGAGAGAAAGAGAGAGAGAGAGAGGAAGAGGAGAAAGCAATGCAGCCTCATTCCGTGAACTGCTCCGATTTTAAAGGTGTGTTCCGCGGCTCACAGCTGATGTCCGGCTCCTCCCTTCAGTGCATAATTAAATAAAATTATAATTATAAATAAATGATAATTATAATTTAAAATAATTTTTTTTTTTTACCGGGACGCGAACTCGTGAAGTACTGCTTCTTAGACGGGAGCTCTATCCATTCAACCACTACCTCTAAGATTTGGTTATCTTGACTTCTGCATTGCAGATTGAAGTCCCGGGGACAGCGCGGATGGAGAGAACACAGATCGCTCCCTGTCATCTTCATGTAGCAGAGCTGACAGTGTCGTGTGGATTACTTCGGACCTGGATTGTTGTTTGCGTATTTTAATAATAAGGTAAATGAGGTGTTTTTTGTCTTTTATTCCAAATAAAGGATTTTTCGCTGTGTGTGTTTCTTTACTTTCACTTACAGTTTAATCATGGAAGGTATCTCGGGAAGACGCTTGTCATGATTAACCTCTTACTACCACCACCGCACCAGGGCAATTCGGGATGTGCTGGGTGGAGTCCCGGGACTGTCGCATCTAATGGATGTGGCAATTCCGGGCGGCTGCTGGGTGATATTGTTAGGGTGGTGGGCTCCACATAATGTGGCGCTCCCCATCCTGACAATACCGGCCTCCAGCCGTGTGGCTTTATCCTGGCTGGTATCAAATATGGGGGGAACCGCATTTTTTATTTTTTTTTTATTTATTTATTTTACTGCACGATATAGACCCGCCCACCAGCGGCTGTGATTGGTTGCAGTGAGACAGCTGTCACTCATCGTGGGGGCATGTCTGACGGCAACCAATCATGGGCGCCGGTGGGCAGAGAAAGCACGGAATAACTAATTGAATAATGAAGTGGCAGCCATTTTCAAAAGAGGAAATGCCACTGGAGATTTGTGACAGCCGTGCAGCGACACGCCCGTGATCGGTGAGTAGGAAAGAGAGAGGGATTGTGCTGGGGACGCAGGACGCATGCAGATATGGAAGGTGCGCCCATACTTACTGTGAAAAGCCACACTTTTGGTGCTGGAACCGTTCTCGAACGTAACTCGAACTCCCGAACTTTTAGCAAAAGGCTCGAGTTCGGCGAACGTCTTGAACACCCCCCAAAATCACTGGAACATGAAATTGGCGAACCTCGAACTTCACTCATCTCTACTGAAGACATGCCGGGCTGATCTCCAGTGCTCTCACCTGAACTCCGGATTGCAGCCCAGCCTGTCCGCAGCTGTCATGAACTGAACCGCAATCGCCTGGGAATCAATCACTCAGCGTTCGCGGTGCAGTCCTGCAAACTCTGAGATCAGTCCAGGCTGCAGCTGAGATCTCCGGAGTGCAAAGCAGGTAACTGAATCCAGGCCTGGCATTACAGTCCAGGCCTGGCATTACAGGAGGTTCCTCCAGTAGCCAGTTCGACGTTCGGAGCGCCTGTTCTGAGTAAGCAGGGAGCCATCGTTACACGAGTTGCTGGTGGCTGGTGGCTGGTAGCTGATCACTAATCGCTGTAGAGACCGGCCTGATTGACAGCTCACCAGCGACCATGTAGCGATGTTACAGCGATCCCTGCTAGGTCGGATCGCTGGTCGGATTGCTGGTGCGTCGCTACATGTAACGGGACCCTTACGCCTAGCTTCCCTACTTTTCTTGCATGTCCCAGCCCCCCGAAACCTTCATTGACCCCTACTGTCTCCATCTGCTCCATCTATCCTCTTATTTGCTCCACTACCCTCCCTCCAGATCCTAGTTTAAAAGCTCCTCCATCCATCTGACGATTTTCTCCCCCAGCACAACTGCACCCTCCCCATTGATGTGCAGCCCGTCCCTACCGTAGAGCCTGTAGCTGACTGAGAAGTTGGCCCAGATCTCTATGAACCCAAACCCTCCCTTCCTACACCAATTTCTAAGCCACAGATTTATCTCCCTAAGCTCCTGCTGTCTTTCTAGTGACGCTCATGGCACCAGTAGTATTTCTGAAAACACCACCTTGGAAGTCCTGAAATTCAGCTTCTCTCCTAGTTCCCTGTAATTATTTTTAAAGACCTTCCACCTGCCTCTAACTTTGTCATTAGTACCAATATGCACCATGACCGCTTGGTTTTTGCCAGCCCCACCCAGCAATCTGTCTATCTGGTTCGCAATATGCCGAACCCGAGCACACGGCAGACAACACACTGTTCGGGATTCACAGTCTCAGCAACAGATGACCCTGTCTGTCCACCTAATTATAGAGTCCCCTACCACCAACTTCTGTCTGGCCTTTGTTGCACTCCTATTTCTATCCCTCCTACAGCAGTCGTTTTCCTGGTTGCTAGGAGCAAGGTCCTGCGTTTCCATCTACATCTCTGAAATACGTGATTCAGGTGAAACCCTCAACATATTCTTTTACCAAAATGAGGCAGCATAGTTACGCCAGACTTCGTTTGACCTACGTTCAGCGTTGTCTGTCTTTTCAAAAGTGCACAAAATTGTTGTACACCCCACTTTTGTGCATGCATACAAAGAATATATAGGTCAATGTGACTTCATCTGCCTCATTAAAGTGAATTTTCCATTGCGAATTTGGCCTGAATCACATTTATCAGAGCTTTCACGTAATCCCATTTGGAATAAAAAACTGCTATCAATCGCTTCTGACATGCCCGCACCGGGGCCTGGGGTTACTCATTACCGGTCCGCGGATCTGTTTCTGGGAGGCTGCGGTGGCAAGGCCTGGTTCCATGACTCCGGTGGTGTCGTTTAGTAGGAATAGGGAATAATAGTTCTTGACGCCACCTGTGGTACTCGGCCAGAGATAGCCGACGCTGTGGAATGAGAGCTCTAGGGCAGTTGTTGACGCAGCTTGGTTAGTATAGCTCTCCATAGGTAGAGCTGGGCCCCAGGACCAATGGGGATAGTAGTAGGTGATGGCAGGGGTGCAGGACCGGAGGTGCAGGCGAATAACGGAGTGACTCAGGGATTTAGTCTCAAATGTTTTACTCACTGTAGCAGGTTCCAAAGTAACACGACTAGTCAGTGACCACCTTTGTAGTGCTGCGTTCCACTGTGATGGGCTCCAGTCAATCCCAGGTAGTTTGGAGGTCAAGACCGGTACACCCTTCTAATGTTCCTTCCCTGGTCATCTTCCTGCGCTGACTTCTTGCCTGCCTGTCCCGTACCTACGCACACAGTGCCCTGAGTCAGTGTCCACGGACCCTGTTAGATGGCTTGAAGCTCTATCCCTTGGCTGTATGTGGTCATGTGCCGCCCCCAGTCAGTAGCAGTCGGGCTGTTCGGATCCGGATCCACAGTGGCTCGAGGGATTTCCGGACCCGGGGGTCGCGCGGAACTCAAATAAAAAAGGGGACGTATATGTACGGGGATTGCTGTAAATACTTTGTGACGCCACCCACGGTGTATGGTAAGATGTGGTACCACCGCTGCTGTTGGGGAGCACCTGGGGGAGATGGGATATCATCTGGATGTTAACCCCTCCGTGGGTAGGGATGATTGCCCCGGGGCTCAGTGTCCAGAACACGGGGAGTGTTGTAGGCCGGAGGTGGCGCGCCGGGCCGGGGAGTGTTGGTGTACTCACTGTGGAATAATTGCACACAAGTCCGTTGGTAAACCAAAAGTCAGTGGCCGGGTGTACTCGGGTCCCACACCCGGCTGGTGTACCGCTGTCCCTTCCTCCGGCACTCTGTGTTTCTCTTGTGTTGATTAACCCGTGTAGAACAGGAGAAATCCGCTCCCGGTGTCTTGATTTTAGTGGGTGTTTGCGGATACCTATCCCCCGTGGTGGGCTGCCGTTTCGCTCTATCTGGGCTCAACTTTTGGAGCTAGGCCTGAAACTTGCTCCCGGCCTGGTGAATTAAAGAAGGGGCTTGCAACCGTCTTCTAACTAGGGTCCAGGTACCCCGCCTGTGCATGGTTTCCGGACCGGATCTCCACTGTCGGTACCGGCGGGCTCCAACCCTGTCCCGGTCCACTCTGGATCTCCCGCGACCATATTCCCGTTGCCTTTGGACACAGTCCACTGCTTGCCATCTAGCCAGTAGACCAGGGCCACTACCCTGTCTACTCTCCACTAGGCTCAGCTTTCCTCCTGACATTTTGTCACAGTCACTCCTCTCCACTTGACCTCCAACTTCAAACTCAAAACTCATCTCTCTTGTTCCTGCCCCCGGAACCTCAAAACCCCAAGGTGGGCGCTCCCAATCCGCTTGGTCCTGCCCACTGGTGGGTCCTTCTTACCCTGGGGGGTGGCTAGGATTTTGTGGCTGATGGGACATTGTGTGGGAAAGTGTTATGTAGGGTGTAGTACACTACTGTGACCACCTGGCGGCACCAGAGCGTCACAGTCAACTTCCAGCAGATTCGTGTGTGGAGTTGGTTTTGGTAATAGATGTGTCCTTAGCCTCCGGTTTTACTAGATGAGCACGTTGGTTCTTCTCCTCTAGTCCAGGGATCGGATCCCCGTCTGCAGCCAAGTCCCTCCACTCCGATATGTCGTATGTGGAATGAGGCCACGGGAGTATGGCACACTTCCTGTGGGCTCTAGGACCCCTTCTCACTTTTGCCTGGGCCGAGCTGCGCCAGCTCCAGACCACAGGTCTTCACTCCTCCACTGCTCCTTCTTGACTGACTCACTTTCTACAGGCTGCTCCCACTAACTAGACTCCACCCACCTGCCTGGCTCGGACTGTGCATTCCCATGGCGATATCAAAGGTGTAACTTGCCCTAACCACGGTCCAGTGAAGTGTTGCTCATGAGAGTGTTGTGTGTTTGTGTGCATACCGGTGGATGACCTCTTCCTTTCTCAGGATCGGGCACCACACCTCTGGCTGAGATGCAGTACCTCTGTGGCAACTGAAGTCTCAGGGGCGCCACACTTCCTGCAACCATTAACAAGCTTACACCTCTCAACTGAAATTTTGGACCACTCTTCTTTTGTAACTGCTCCAGGTCTCTTATATTTGAAGTATGCCTTCTCTCAACACCGATTTTAAGAGCTCTCCCCACAGGTGTTCAATAGGATTTAGATCCGGATTCATTTCTGGTTACTTTGGAACTCTTCAATGCTTTGTTTGCTTGGTGATCCTTTGTAGGACAGCTGTGACAGCAGTGGGGTTCTCCTGGGTCTCCTGCCATAGTGTTTAATTTCATAAAAATATTGACGGATAGTTTGCACTGATACTAATGAACTCAGCCTTTAGGACAGCTTGATATTTTGGAATTTGATTGGGGCTGCTAATTCACCATCCGGACTAGTCTGTGTTGCAGCCTTTCATTTCTCTGCCATCCACATCCATGGAGATTAGCCGCAATGCCATGGGTTCTAAACTTCTTGATTGTGTTGCGCAGTGGACAAAGAAACATCAAGATCTCTGAAGATGGACTTGTAAAATTGAGATTGTTGATATTTTTGAACAATTTTGGTTCTCAATTCTTCAGACAGTTCGCTACTCCTCATTCTGTTCTCCATGCTTAGTGTGGCGCACACAGCCACACAATGCAAAGATTGAGTCAACTTCTTCCCTTTTTATCTGGTTTCAGGTGTGATTTAAATATTTCCCACATCTGTTACTTGCCACACGTGAGTTTGAAAGAGCATGTGAAACAAAGTTGTTGACCCACAATTTTGGAAAGGTACTAACAATTTTGTTCAGCCCATTTTTGGGTTTTTGTGTGAAATTATGTCCAATTTGCCATTTTTTCCTTTGTTTTTTTGTGTTGTTCCCATTTACACAAAGGAAATAAAAATGTATGACAAAATGTGTAATTGCGATAATTTTCTGGGAGAAATACTTCATTGTCTGGAACAATTTCAAGGGTTATTAACACTTTCCGTGATGACTGTATATATTAGTCATTTATACAATTGTGCCAAAGAAAAGTGAATTTGAGAACGTGGGAATTTATTTTATAACTTGGCATTTACTTTCTCTTGTTTAGGATGGAATCTAAACACAAAGGTTGAGATATCAAATCCGTCTCAGAGAAAAAAAAAAAGGCCATATTAAAGAGGACTTTTCTCCAACTTCTTCATGATGAGCTGGACAAAGCATGTGATAGTGGCTACAGAGCTCTTTTGAAATTTCTTTTCAGCAATCAAGGTATTTGGCCTTTAATGAGTTAATTTTCATTAAGTCCAAATGGATGTTATCAGGTAATTTTCACTGGAGCCATGTACATCTTCCCCTTGTATGATAGTAACCAATTATAAGCATGTATCAACACTCAAAGGAGAGAATATTCTCCACAATAACTTAGAGAATCTTTCTCACTGTGTGATATGTAAAATGTCAAACAGTCCTGATCACCTGGTATAACCTCCTACATGAGTCAGTGTGGGGAAGGGGCAGTGCAGATGAGCTTAGCTGTGTCACATTACAAACCCTCCTATCAGCTTTACTCCTCTCATAGCACTGTCACCTCTGCTGTACTGCCCCTCCCCTATACTGCATGTTCAGACATTAGACAAAAGTGCCAATAATCACAGTTATGTCTGTTGTGCTCAGGCAATTTGTACTCTCTGAGTGGAGATGTGAATATATTAAATAGTACACCTTTCATACCATTTTTTTCCTGTAGGTTGATGCATCCATATACGTTGTAAGCCATACAAAACATTTATTTTCTATGGCAGGAGGTAGCAAAATGAGTCAGAATTACTTATTTGTATGTATAAAATGATTTATTGTTGACTTTATGCACACTTTGACAATATATAAATCTCAGTGTATGTGTGTGTGTGTGTGTGTGTGCGCTAAAGGAATCCGCATCGTCGCATGTACAATCACGAAATTTTGCACAGACACTCCATGTCACTCAGGGAACGTCATAGACTATGTTTGGGCGGGAAAATTTAACCCCGTGCTTTCCAGTTACTCTACAAAAATCCTGCAGCCATTAAACTGAGTGGAGCGGGGAGCTGCAGGCTATAAATAGCAACTGTCAATGGTTGCTATAGGAACAAAATAAACTGTTAGTATACGAAGCTTATGTGTGAGGTAAAAAGACGTCGGTGGTGAGACGGATAGAGGGAGACAGAGACAGACGGGGAAAGAGACAGACGGGGAAAGAGACAGACGGGGAAAGAGACAGACCTGGAAAGAGACAGACCTGGAAAGAGACAGACCTGGAAAGAGACAGACCTGGAAAGAGACAGACCGAGAAAGAGACAGATCGAGAAAGAGACAGACGGGGAAAGAGACAGACGGGGAAAGAGACAGACGGGGAAAGAGACAGACGGGGAAAGAGACAGACCGGGAAAGACAGCCCTGCAAAGAGACAGACGGGCAAAGAGACAGACAAGCAATGAGACAGACGAGCAAAGAGACAGACCTAGAAAGAGACAGCACAACCAAGAGACAGCCTGGCAAAGAGACAGCCCTGGAAAGAGAGAGCCCTGGAAAGACACAGCCCTGGAAAGAGACAGCCCTGGAAAGAGACAGACCAGGAAAGAGACAGACCAGGAAAGAGACAGACCAGGAAAGAGACAGACCAGGAAAGAGACAGACCGGGAAAGAGACAGCACTAGAAAGAGAGAGCCCAACCAAGAGACAGCCCGACAAAGAGACAGCCCTGGAAAGAGACAGCCCTGGAAATAGACAGACCAGGAAAGAGACAGACCGGGAAAGAGACAGACCGGGAAAGAGACAGACCGGGAAAGAGACAGACCAAGAAAGAGACAGATCGAGAAAGAGACAGACGGGGAAAGAGACAGACGGGGAAAGAGACAGACGGGGAAAGAGACAGACGGGGAAAGAGACAGACGGGGAAAGAGACAGACGGGGAAAGAGACAGACCGGGAAAGACAGCCCTGCAAAGAGACAGACAAGCAATGAGACAGACGAGCAAAGAGACAGACCTAGAAAGAGACAGCACAACCAAGAGACAGCCTGGCAAAGAGACAGCCCTGGAAAGAGAGAGCCCTGGAAAGACACAGCCCTGGAAAGAGACAGCCCTGGAAAGAGACAGACCAGGAAAGAGACAGACCAGGAAAGAGACAGACCAGGAAAGAGACAGACCAGGAAAGAGACAGACCAGGAAAGAGACAGACCGGGAAAGAGACAGCACTAGAAAGAGAGAGCCCAACCAAGAGACAGCCCGACAAAGAGACAGCCCTGGAAAGAGACAGCCCTGGAAATAGACAGACCAGGAAAGAGACAGACCGGGAAAGAGACAGACCGGGAAAGAGACAGACCGGGAAAGAGACAGACCGGGAAAGAGACAGACTTAGAAACAGACAGACTTAGAAACAGACAGCCGGGCAAAGAGACAGCCGGGCAAAGAGACAGCCGGGCAAAGAGACAGAGAGAGAAAGAGAGACAGACAAATACAGAGATTGAAACAGATAGACTGATGCAAATACAGACAGAGAGATAGAAACAGACAGACAAGGAAAGAGACAGACAGCGTGACAAACAAACAGCGACACACAGACAGAGACTGGGAGAGAGACAGAGAGACAGTTACAATCCCGGGCAATGCCCGGGTACTACAGCTAGTTATTAATAAATCTCACCCAATACCCAGCCAAGCTACGATACAGCACACAAATGAAATTATAGGACAGCTGCACTCAACCACTGCAATCTGGTATTTTTAGAAATACATTTTTTGGTTATAAATGAAAAAATAATTAGGACTATACATATTATACCATTTCTATGTGTAAATTTTCAGTAGAAGTTAGGCATTAATAATCCCTATATAGTTTGTCTTCATCATACCTGGTGTATACAGATATCCTCTGCATTTCAGCCATTTGTGAATATATATCCATGCCCTTCAGGCATCTGTCACACTGTACCACTTAACCATTAAACCAAATTATTTCTGGCATGTCTTTTATTATCTCCTCGTTCAGTATGTTTGACATTCCAATTAGATAACATGACTGGTCGTTCTGTGGATGATATATTATCTCTAACCTTAAAAGCTGCAAAGTGAATTTAGTGTTCTTGGCAACTTTTATTAGTGAAGCAACAGGCTCGTGAATTTTTAAGGTAATTACCAGCTAAGTGTAATGTTCAATCTGCAAAAATGCAAAGTAACGTAATTCTCACTGAAGCCTGGATGAGCACCAGATATCGAGGTATGTGTCCAATTAGCAAATAACCTGCAAGTTTATTTTCTTCTAAGTAATGCATGAATAGATAAAAACGAAAAGCGCCTCAATGTTTCTATGTTACACATTATTTTATGCATTTGGCCTCACCTATAAAAACTACTAAACAAAAAATTATCAGTGTAAGGCCTCATTCACATGCTAGTATTTGGTCAGTACTTTGCATCAGTGTTTGTGCAGGGTACTACATCCAACCCCGGATTCCTGGAAGACCAGTGCTGGTAACCACAACAACACACATACACAAAACCACGCCCTTTTCCCCAGACTGGGTGAAAGACTAGAGATAGACTAGATGGGTGGTCACCTATTGGTAGGGTCGCATCCAATCGACTAGTTAGGAAACTGGGAGGAGGAGGGGTTGGTCAGTGGAGTAGATGGACGACGGAGATCTTGATAACTAGTTAGTCAGTAACTGAGTAGGGAGAAAGAAGTCAGATGTCAGTAGATAGACGGAAAGTGTAAAGTGACTACTGAGTAAAAGGGAGTACAGTCGATAGGAGAGTAAGTACCAGTACTCACAGATCTGAGCACCGACGAGCACTGGGCTCTAGTTCAGGAAGACTCTTCAGGCTCACATGATAAACACCTGCTCGGTGAGGGGACCATCAAGGACCTTACTGACAGTGTCCAGGGCACAGCAGCAAAGAGTGAACCTGGGAACGGGGAAGGAGGTCCGGCCCAAGAGAGATTCAAGCTGCCTGCCGTACGGGCCAGAACGGAGACAACAGGAGGGGACCTCAAAACGCTCCAGGCCACGGGGACCCACCAACTACTACAGGGTGCATGGCAGTAAAACTCACAAGTTCACTACACCGGCACTGGAACAATAGGGAATACCGGATTGGTAAAGAGTCAGACCAGCACAAACTCGGTATCAGCAACTCCAAACCAGTGAATAAAGCACAAGTTAAACCGCAGTCCCTGTGTTGTCTGAATTCTTCCTACACGTTTGCACCAATATACTACAACCACCACCATCATCCTCCCCCTACTTGCAGAGAGCTATTAAATCCAAGCTGCGCAATACCAGCAACCCCAGCAATGAGAGACTTTGCTGCAGCGGCTTTCCCCATATAGCCGCATACCGCAAGTGGCGTCACGAAAAACATTTTTATTCTTCCGTTGTACAAATCCTCTTTTAAGTGACTCCCAGGGTCACGCAATCGGGCAACGGCAACCCAATGAACTTTCTCCGTAATTTACAGCCTGGTACCGAGTACCAGAAGCCCTGGGGTGCGTCAGTTGTATGCCAGGAGTGGAACTTAAGCCTGCTTTACATGTTACAATTCTGCATACGATATCGTATGCAATCGTAACAGCCCCCATCGTATGTGCGGCTTGTTCAATTTTGTTGAATGTGCCGCACAAACGATTAACCCCCGTCACACGTACTTACCCATCCATACGACCTCGATGTGGGCGGCGAACATCCACTTCCTGGAGTGGGAGGGGCGTTCAGCGTCACATCGATGTCACATGGAAGCCGGCCAATAGAAGCAGAGGGGCGGAGATGAGCGGGACGTAAACATCCCGCCCACCTCCTTCCTTCCGCATTGCTGGCTGGGAGCCGCAGGACGCAGGTAAGATCTGTTCATCGTTCCCGTGGTGTCACACACTGCGATGTGTGCTACCCTGGGTACGATGAACAACCTGACGTTAAATTCATGAGGAATGAACGACGTGCGTGCGATGAATGTTTTACCGTTCATTCGCAATCGCATGTAGCTGTTACACACTACAATATACCTTACGATGACGGATGTGCATCACTTACGACGTGACCCTGCCGACACATCGTAATATATATTGTAGTGTGTAAAGCGGGCTTTACAGAGAAAAATTGTATTTGAAAGACTGACTCCCGTTCTGTGTTATGGAGACACTCCTGGTTTTGGCATACAAATACTGATGGAATACTGATCAAAATTACTGATATGTAAATAAAGCCTAAGGGGTACTTTGCACACTACGACATCGCAAGCCGATGGTAGCGGTGCCGAGCGCGATAGTCGATAGATGACGTCGCTCTGGTCGGCGAACCGCCTCCTTCCTAAGGGGGTGGATCGTGCGGCGTCACAGCGACGTCACACGGCAGGCGGCCAATAGTAGCAGGGGGCGGAGATGAGGGGGATGTAAACATCCCGCCCACCTCCTTCCTTCCTCATTGCAGCCGGGACGCAGGTAGGGCGATGTTCCTCGTTCCTGCGGCTTCACACACAGCGATGTATGCTGCCGCAGGAACGAGGAACAACATCGTAACATCGGTCCTTCCAAAATTATGGAAATGACTGATGCTACACCGATCATACGATTTCGACGCTTTTGCGCTCGTTAATCATAGTTAAAAGGATTCACATACTCCGATGTCGACAGCGACGCCGGATGTCCGTCACTTTCTATTTGACCCCACCGACATCGCATCTGCGATGTCGTAGTGTGCAAAGTACCCCTAAGGTTATGGTCAAATGACCGTAGATTCTCTCATGCGAGAGAATCGGATAAATTATGTAAATTACACTCTGATCACAGTTTGATCCAAGTGTCAGGTTAGTGTGCCACCCCCATGACAGCCGAAGGGCTGCTCGGACCCGGATCCGCCGTGGCTCGAGGGGTCTGCAGATCCGAGGCAGGGTCGCGCGGCTACCTCGGAATAACAAGGGGGTGTTTTTGTGTTTTGGGTGGTGAATGGAATAATGTTCGTGACGCCACCCACGGTGTGTGGTAATGTGAGGGACCACCATTGCCGTTTGGGGGGAGCCCGGTGACAATGGTGTGGCAGTTCTAGATGTTAACCCCTTCATGGACAGGGGGAGTGGTGTCCCGGGACTCGGTAATGGATGGAGTGGCGAACCCGTCGGGAATGAAGGGATATCGGGTACTCACACAGTCCAAAGTCACTGACGCTGACACCAGGTAAACCAAACTCTTGAATGCTCCATCTCTGTTGGTCGAGCATGCTGGGTCCGTGCCCCTTTGGTGTTGCTGGTTGGCCTGAAGCCTTGTCCCTTGGCACTGTGTGTCCTTCGTATGGATCCCTTTCACTTGGAATTACTCGGGTCCCGCTCACCGGCGTGGCTAGCAGGGGTGAGCTTGCTCTCAGGGTTCAAGCTTGGGATTTTCTGGACGGTTGGGAGAAGTCCTATCCTGTGCTAGCACTCCGATTTTGGAGCGGGTGGGGAACGGTTCCTGAAGACTCCGTTCCCGTCGGGTGAATTACTGGGCTGCGTGAAGCTTCTTCCCAGCCTAGGGTCTGCGTACCCCGTCGTGCCCTGGCCCCTGCCCGGTTGTAGCACAAGGCAGCTAGCCTGCTCTCTGTAGCAGCACCGTGCCCCCTGTCACTACCCCCTGTGACCGGGGTTCCAGCTCCCAACGTCTGGCACCTGGGACGGGTACAGGAGCCCAGCTCCACAGCGTGACCTGTTCTGTCACCGCTGTCTCACTGCTCAACTGACATCTCTGCCCTCCCTCTTCCATCCCTCCATCTGGGTGACCCTATTCCCTTCAGGCTGCCCAATGGGTGTTTGGTGGGTGTGGTGCAGAGTGTTCCTCAGGATTTATGTACACCTGTTGGTAGCAACACCAAATTGACAGGACCCGTAACCAAGGAGGAGCGGGTACCATGCAGAAGGGCAGATTGCACGACACCCTTGTGACAACCTGATAGGCCAGGGCGTCACACTAGTATAAACCAGAATTGGAGAATCAGAGCAAACTGTGAAAAGAAAATGGAGAACAAATATTTTTCATCGTCTCTATTTTGCGAGTCTGCGTAAATTGGACTGCACTTAGATGTCATCCAAGTGCAGTCCAATGATTTCCATGCACCCATAGACTTGAATGGGTGATTGGCATCCAATTTGCAAGTCAAATTTCATCAAGATGCAATTTGTTTCTCATGACGAATTGGTATGAGAAAAATGTTGATCAGCATTGCCCCATTACATATCATTTGTCCGAGTGCTACCTGATGAAGAATCACAAAGCACTCGTCCAAAGTAAACACTCGTGTGAGCGAGGCTTAAGGAGGATTTCCACAAGTGGTGAATCTACAACAAATCCACAGAAGATGTCGTCGATACAGAATTTATTGAGAATTTTTTGCAGATGTGGTGAAATCACAGTGTGAAAAAAAAATCATCAGAAACAATTGATGCCCTACTGTTGTCAAATCTGCAGTGGAGGTCAATATCTGCACATATCTGGAAAGGATTTTTTACCCCTAGCACGAGGAAGGGCTTTGATAAATAGACATCCAGTTTGTTAGAACTTAATATTCTAATGATTTTCCATCCACAAATCCAGACAAAAATCTGCACCATATCTGCAATGTGTGAACACTGCCAAAGTATGCGTAGGAACCAACCTGATAAACTGTTGTTCAATTCAAGGGGTAGACATGTGATATACCGGAACATCACCATAAATTAATATTACAAGATCACAAACACTACTGATCTCATATTTTCACATACATCCTCTGGAATTTACAAAGAATGTTTAGTAAAACACAGCACATGCAGTATGAATGGAAAAATATATTACAGGTTATGGGCACTAGATTCTGATTCTGATAGGTAAGGAATTTTTCAAAAAATATTGGGCATTTAACATCTGTCTTCCTCTGAGTCATGTTAGGTTATAAGTAGAGATGGTGAATAGTCACATATTCGGGTTCCGATTCTTCGTGCCTAATAATTTCTATTATTCATGTATTCGTACCAAATAAATAACCTAATGCAAGTCAACTGGAAACTCGCATCATTTTCTGGAGGACCTTGGAAGTAGGTCTGGGAAGGCTGTAAAATGGATGGAAAAGTGCTAAAACTGAGTAGGAACAGCATAAGTAAGATGCCCGGATGCATTTCTGACTCACAGTTGGTTTATGGGCATAATGCTGTCAGAGTACTACAGGAATTAAAGCAGGAGAATTACACTTAATGAGCTTCCCTACAGCTGTCACAGTGTCCTAGTGCAATCATTAAAGTTCATGAATATGCACTTCTTCCCCCGCCCAACCTCTGTGCCAGCATCTGTCATTGGTTGCCTGCACACTAGCTGTCTGAGTCCCTGAAGTGGAATGTAAAAATAAGTAAACAATTAAAATAAATTGCATAGGATCCCACGCACAGACATTTTGAAACCCAGCACAGATAAAACAGACTGCTAAAGGCAGCAGCCCCCACCTGTGTGTGTTATCTTGGCTGTGCACCAAAATACGAGTGACCCACCCATACGTTTTTGTTTTTTAATAATAATTGAAATAAATAATTTTAAAAAACTTTGTGAGGGCCCCCAATTTTGATACCCAGCCAAGATAAAGGGGACACCTGGGGGCTGGTATTCTCAGGCTTGGGAGCCCATTATTATTGGGCTCTCCCCAGCCTAAAAGTAGCAACCCGCAGTTGCCCCAGAATTGTCTCATCCATTAGATGAGCCATTTCCGATACTTTACTCTGCTCATCCCGATTTCCCCGATGCAGTGACAATAAGGGTAGTAAAAGAGGTTAACGACAGCTGTGAATTGTCAAAAAAAATCACAGCTGTCATCAAGCCCAAGGTTAGTATTGGGGAGGGGTTTATGAGACACTCCCCTTACTAACCCTGTAAGTAAAAAAAAATAAACAAAGAACAATCCAGAGGGGTCTATGAGTGAATATTCATAACGGTTAAGGTTAATGATCAGACCTGTAAGCAGTGTGACATCTGTGGGAAACTCAATAAGTATAATTCTTCTGCTTTAGTGATCGCATGTCATTTTTTTCACATTGAGTATGTGGTTGCAGACAGTTCTGCACCATATCTGCAGCTCCTGGTAAAAAAAATTGCACCGAAACTCCAGCTGTGACCATAGGCGGTCATTGAACTCAATGCCGGATTGCCAGATTAGGCTATGTGCACACATTCAGTATTTGATTGCAGACATTTTTGCACCAAATCTGCATCTCCATGCCAAAAAATGCACCAATACTGCATGCATTTTGATGCAGTCTCTGTGTTTTTTGGCAGGAGTTGCAGATTTGGTGCAGAAATGTCTGCAACCAAATACTCAATGTGTGCACATTACCTAACTTGGTAATCTGGCATTGAACTCAATGACCACCTCAGGTGAGGTCCCTAAGGTGAGGTCACTTCTGGTCAGTTCACCTGAGTTCATAGCTAGAGTACCATGCGAACGCCAGGTGAAGTTATTAAACTCAATGCCCAATTACAGGATTAGGTGTGTTGTGCACATTGAGCATTTGGTTGCAGACATTTCTGCATCAAATCTATATCTCCTGGCAAAAATCGATCAAAACTGCATGCATTTGTTCCGGTTTTGGTGCTGTTTTTTGCAGAGGGCTGCAGATTTGGTGCAGAAATATCTGCAACCAAATACTCAAGGTGCGCACATTGCCTAATCTGGTTATATGCCATTGAGTTCAATGACTTCACCTGAGGGGTGGTCACTGAGTTCAATGAGTTCACCTCAGGTCAGTTCATCTGAGGTCACAGCTGGGCTACCGTGGGAACCCCAGCTGTGACGTCAGGTGACCTCACTGACGTCACCACTTGAACAACTGCGGCTCTGTCAGTGTGTCCTGGAGGCCACAGTGAGTGACCACATTTTCTAATGTGACTGCGCACTGCGACCTCAGATGTAGCAGAGCCGGTGGAGTAAAATGTCACAAAGCAAAAGTGATCACTGTTATGAGCATAACCACTCTACAGGGAGATGTCACAACTGCACCCCACTGGTCTCGGTACAAACTAGAAAGTCCCTACTTGTAACACTACTTCAGACCTGATTGCCTAAAAGGTCATCAGGGGGATCTTTGTACCTTCTGAAGGACCAGAGGGGAAGCCAAAACACACAGCCAACAAAAGGTAAGGAAGGTGTGCAGGAAAATACAAAAACCCAAAGTGAGAAAACTAAAACCTTCATTATAAGTGGAGAGGAAAAGCTAAAGAGAGCTACAAATCAGTGAAATCAGAAGCCTAAAACAGGTGAAAAGAAAAGGTGTTGGGAAGGAAAACAAACCAGCTGACTGCAGCAATAAGGGAAACCACTTAGCTGGAGTGTTGGAACTCCTAAACAGGGGCGTAGCGACCGCGGTCGCAGAGGTTGTCACTGCAACCGGGCCCCAGGGTGCAGCCCCTGATCCAGAGATAGATGAGTGTCGGAGGCTGCACCTGACATTGAAATACGCTGGTCAGTTGCCGACATGCCTGCGTCACAGGAGGACGCCAGGGAAGCGCTGGGTAGGTGAGTACCATGGTCACCAGTCTCACATGGCCCCTTCCGGCAGACAGCAGATGGGGCGCTGCAGGGAGCAGCAGTTCACTGTCACTTGCTGCTCCTGCAGTGCACAGGCTCCAGCACAGGGCGCCCTCCCCTCCTGTGTGTCATGTCTTCTCCCGTCTTCACCACACAGAGAGGAGGGGAGGGGCGCCTGCACTGCTGCTGCTGGAGAAGCTGCTTCTACAGACCCTCTGAACTCCAGGAGGCCAAGAAGGAGGTGAGTATAATGTGAATCATGTATTATGTGCTGTCTGTATGTGTTATGTATAAGATATGTTTCTCCTGTATAGTGTGCAATATGTAGCTGTCTGTGTATACTGTCTGTCTGTGTATACTATCAGGCTGTGTATACTGTCTGTCCATCCTATCTATCTATCTGTCTGTACATCCATCCTGTCTGTCTGTCTATCCTATCTATCCATCCTGTCTGTCTGTACATCTATCTGTCTATCTATCTATCTATCTATCTATCTATAGATCTATCCTATCTATCTATACAAAATTCCATATGCCTCATTATGAAAGTGAATACATAGTACAATCGTTTTTTTTTTGTTTTTTTTACTGTGTCCGGTGCGGTGGGGGGCTATATACCAGGATGAGTGGGCTAGTCACAGACTGCATACACTCACACATCACATCACACACACATCAGATTGCATACACTCACACATCAGATTGCATACACTCACACATCAGATCACACTTACACATCAGATTACACTTACACATCAGATTACACTTACACATCAGATTGCATACGATCACACACACATCAGATTGCATACTGCTGTATAATGCGATGTGTGCCATATCTGTAATGTATTATGTGGTGTGTGTGTGTGTGTGTGTGTGTGTGTGTGTGATGTATAACGTGTGTGTCCTGCGTATTGTGCACTAACTACCCGCCTGTCTGTCTACACATCCATTCTGGCTGTCTGTATTGTCTGTCTATACATCCATTCTGGCTGACTGTCTATACATCCATTATATCTGTCTGTCTGTCTATACATCCATTCTGGCTGTCTTTCTGTCTATACATTCATCCGGCTGTCTATACATGCATTCTGGCTGTCTGTACATGCATTCTGGCTGTCTATACATCCATTCTGTCTGTCTGTCTGTCTGTCTGTCTATACAACCATTCTGGCTGTCTTTATTCTGTCTGTCTGTCTGTCTATACATCCATTCTGTCTGTCTGTCTATGCATCCATTCTGGCTGTCTATCTGTCTATACATCCATTCTGGCTGGCTGGCTGTCTATACATCCATTCTGGCTGGCTGTATTCTGTCTGTCTGTCTGTCTATACATCCATTCTGGCTGTCTGTATTCTGTCTGTCTATACATCCATTCTGGCTGTCCTTCTGTCTATACATCCATTCTGGCTGTCTATACATGCATTCTGGCTGTCTACACATGCATTCTAGCTGTCTATACATCCATTCTGGCTGTCTATACATCCATTCTGGCTGTCTATACATCCATTCTGGCTGTCTATACATCCATTCTGGCTGTCTGTCTGTCTATACATCCATTCTGGCTGTATTCCGGCTGTCTGTCTGTCTATACATACATTCTGGCTGTCTGTATTCTGGCTGTCTGTCTATACATCCATTCTGGCTATCTGTATTCTGGCTGTCTATCTGCCTATACACCCATTCTGGCTGTCTGTCTGTCTATACATCCATTCTGGCTGTTTGTATTCTGTCTGTCTATACATCCATTCTGGGTGTCTGTCCTTGCATCCATTCTGGCTGTCTATCTGTCTATACATCCATTCTGGCTGGCTGGCTGTCTATACATCCATTCTGTCTGTCTGTCTGTCTGTCTGTCTACACAACCATTCTGGCTGTCTTTATTCTGTCTGTCTGTCTGTCTGTCTATACATCCATTCTGTCTGTCTGTCTATGCATCCATTCTGGCTGTCTATCTGTCTATACATCCATTCTGGCTGGCTGGCTGTCTATACATCCATTCTGGCTGGCTGTATTCTGTCTGTCTGTCTGTCTATACATCCATTCTGGCTGTCTGTATTCTGTCTGTCTATACATCCATTCTGGCTGTCCTTCTGTCTATACATCAATTCTGGCTGTCTATACATGCATTCTGGCTGTCTACACATGCATTCTAGCTGTCTATACATCCATTCTGGCTGTCTATACATCCATTCTGGCTGTCTATACATCCATTCTGGCTGTCTGTCTGTCTATACATCCATTCTGGCTGTATTCCGGCTGTCTGTCTGTCTATACATACATTCTGGCTGTCTGTATTCTGGCTGTCTGTCTATACATACATTCTGGCTGTCTGTATTCTGGATGTCTGTCTATACATCCATTCTGGCTATCTGTATTCTGGCTGTCTATCTGCCTATACACCCATTCTGGCTGTCTGTCTGTCTATACATCCATTCTGGCTGTTTGTATTCTGTCTGTCTATACATCCATTCTGGGTGTCTGTCCTTGCATCCATTCTGGCTGTCTATCTGTCTATATATCCATTCTGGCTGGCTGGCTGTCTATACATCCATTCTGGCTGGCTGTATTCTGTCTGTCTGTCTGTCTATACATCCATTCTGTCTGTCTGTCTATGCATCCATTCTGGCTGTCTACCTGTCTATACATCCATTCTGGCTGGCTGGCTGTCTATACATCCATTCTGGCTGGCTGTATTCTGTCTGTCTGTCTGTCTGTCTGTCTATACATCCATTCTGGCTGTCTGTATTCTGTCTGTCTATACATCCATTCTGGCAGTCCTTCTGTCTATACATCCATTCTGGCTGTCTATACATGCATTCTGGCTGTCTACACATGCATTCTAGCTGTCTATACATCCATTCTGGCTGTCTATACATCCATTCTGGCTGTCTATACATCCATTCTGGCTGTCTGTATTCTGGCTGTCTGTCTATACATCCATTTTGGCTGTCTGTATTCTGTCTGTCTATCTGCCTATACATCCATTCTGGCTGTCTGGCTGTCTATACATCCATTCTGTCTGTCTATACATGCATTCTGGCTGTCTATACATGCATTCTGGCTGTCTATACATCCATTCTGGCTGGCTGGCTGTCTATACATCCATTCTGGCTGGCTGTATTCTGTCTGTCTGTCTGTCTATACATCCATTCTGTCTGTCTGTCTATGCATCCATTCTGGCTGTCTATACATACATTCTGGCTGTCTATACATGCATTCTGGCTGTCTATAGATCCATTCTGTCTGTCTGTCTGTCTGTCTGTCTATACAACCATTCTGGCTGTCTTTATTCTGTCTGTCTGTCTATACATCCATTCTGTCTGTCTGTCTATGCATCCATTCTGGCTGTCTATCTGTCTATACATCCATTCTGGCTGGCTGGCTGTCTATACATCCATTCTGGCTGGCTGTATTCTGTCTGTCTGTCTGTCTATACATCCATTCTGGCTGTCTGTATTCTGTCTGTCTATACATCCATTCTGGCTGTCCTTCTGTCTATACATCCATTCTGGCTGTCTATACATGCATTCTGGCTGTCTACACATGCATTCTAGCTGTCTATACATCCATTCTGGCTGTCTATACATCCATTCTGGCTGTCTATACATCCATTCTGGCTGTATTCCGGCTGTCTGTCTGTCTATACATACATTCTGGCTGTCTGTATTCTGGCTGTCTGTCTATACATCCATTCTGGCTATCTGTATTCTGGCTGTCTATCTGCCTATACACCCATTCTGGCTGTCTGTCTGTCTATACATCCATTCTGGCTGTTTGTATTCTGTCTGTCTATACATCCATTCTGGGTGTCTGTCCTTGCATCCATTCTGGCTGTCTATCTGTCTATACATCCATTCTGGCTGGCTGGCTGTCTATACATCCATTCTGTCTGTCTGTCTGTCTGTCTGTCTGTCTACACAACCATTCTGGCTGTCTTTATTCTGTCTGTCTGTCTGTCTATACATCCATTCTGTCTGTCTGTCTATGCATCCATTCTGGCTGTCTATCTGTCTATACATCCATTCTGGCTGGCTGGCTGTCTATACATCCATTCTGGCTGGCTGTATTCTGTCTGTCTATACATCCATTCTGGCTGTCTATCTGTCTATACATCCATTCTGGCTGGCTGGCTGTCTATACATCCATTCTGGCTGGCTGTATTCTGTCTGTCTGTCTGTCTATACATCCATTCTGGCTGTCTGTATTCTGTCTGTCTATACATCCATTCTGGCTGTCTATACATGCATTCTGGCTGTCTACACATGCATTCTAGCTGTCTATACATCCATTCTGGCTGTCTATACATCCATTCTGGCTGTCTATACATCCATTCTGGCTGTCTGTCTGTCTATACATCCATTCTGGCTGTATTCCGGCTGTCTGTCTGTCTATACATACATTCTGGCTGTCTGTATTCTGGCTGTCTGTCTATACATCCATTCTGGCTATCTGTATTCTGGCTGTCTATCTGCCTATACACCCATTCTGGCTGTCTCTCTGTCTATACATCCATTCTGGCTGTTTGTATTCTGTCTGTCTATACATCCATTCTGGGTGTCTGTCCTTGCATCCATTCTGGCTGTCTATCTGTCTATATATCCATTCTGGCTGGCTGGCTGTCTATACATCCATTCTGGCTGGCTGTATTCTGTCTGTCTGTCTGTCTATACATCCATTCTGTCTGTCTGTCTATGCATCCATTCTGGCTGTCTACCTGTCTATGCATCCATTCTGGCTGGCTGGCTGTCTATACATCCATTCTGGCTGGCTGTATTCTGTCTGTCTGTCTGTCTATACATCCATTCTGGCTGTCTGTATTCTGTCTGTCTATACATCCATTCTGGCAGTCCTTCTGTCTATACATCCATTCTGGCTGTCTATACATGCATTTTGGCTGTCTACACATGCATTCTAGCTGTCTATACATCCATTCTGGCTGTCTATACATCCATTCTGGCTGTCTATACATCCATTCTGGCTGTCTGTATTCTGGCTGTCTGTCTATACATCCATTCTGGCTGTCTGTATTCTGGCTGTCTATCTGCCTATACATCCATTCTGGCTGTCTGGCTGTCTATACATCCATTCTGTCTGTCTATACATGCATTCTGGCTGTCTATACATCCATTCTGGCTGGCTGTCTATACATCCATTCTGGCTGGCTGTATTCTGTCTGTCTGTCTGTCTGTCTATACATCCATTCTGTCTGTCTGTCTATGCATCCATTCTGGCTGTCTATACATACATTCTGGCTGTCTATACATGCATTCTGGCTGTCTATACATCCATTCTGTCTGTCTGTCTGTCTATACAACCATTCTGGCTGTCTTTATTCTGTCTGTCTGTCTATACATCCATTCTGTCTGTCTGTCTATGCATCCATTCTGGCTGTCTATCTGTCTATACATCCATTCTGGCTGGCTGGCTGTCTATACATCCATTCTGGCTGGCTGTATTCTGTCTGTCTGTCTGTCTATACATCCATTCTGGCTGTCTGTATTCTGTATGTCTATACATCCATTCTGGCTGTCCTTCTGTCTATACATCCATTCTGGCTGTCTATACATGCATTCTGGCTGTCTACACATGCATTCTAGCTGTCTATACATCCATTCTGGCTGTCTATACATCCATTCTGGCTGTCTATACATCCATTCTGGCTGGCTGTCTGTCTATACATCCATTCTGGCTGTATTCCGGCTGTCTGTCTGTCTATACATACATTCTGGCTGTCTGTATTCTGGCTGTCTGTCTATACATCCATTCTGGCTATCTGTATTCTGGCTGTCTATCTGCCTATACACCCATTCTGGCTGTCTGTCTGTCTATACATCCATTCTGGCTGTTTGTATTCTGTCTGTCTATACATCCATTCTGGGTGTCTGTCCTTGCATCCATTCTGGCTGTTTATCTGTCTATACATCCATTCTGGCTGGCTGGCTGTCTATACATCCATTCTGTCTGTCTGTCTGTCTGTCTGTCTACACAACCATTCTGGCTGTCTTTATTCTGTCTGTCTGTCTGTCTGTCTATACATCCATTCTGTCTGTCTGTCTATGCATCCATTCTGGCTGTCTATCTGTCTATACATCCATTCTGGCTGGCTGGCTGTCTATACATCCATTCTGGCTGGCTGTATTCTGTCTGTCTATACATCCATTCTGGCTGTCCTTCTGTCTATACATCCATTCTGGCTGTCTATACATGCATTCTGGCTGTCTACACATGCATTCTAGCTGTCTATACATCCATTCTGGCTGTCTATACATCCATTCTGGCTGTCTATACATCCATTCTGGCTGTCTATACATCTATTCTGGCTGTCTGTCTGTCTATACATCCATTCTGGCTGTATTCTGGCTGTCTGTCTGTCTATACATCCATTCTGGCTGTATTCTGGCTGTCTGTCTGTCTATACATCCATTCTGGCTGTCTGTATTCTGGCTGTCTGTCTATACATCCATTCTGGCTATCTGTATTCTGGCTGTCTATCTGCCTATACACCCATTCTGGCTGTCTGTCTGTCTATACATCCATTCTGGCTGTTTGTATTCTGTCTGTCTATACATCCATTCTGGGTGTCTGTCCTTGCATCCATTCTGGCTGTCTATCTGTCTATATATCCATTCTGGCTGGCTGGCTGTCTATACATCCATTCTGGCTGGCTGTATTCTGTCTGTCTGTCTGTCTATACATCCATTCTGTCTGTCTGTCTATGCATCCATTCTGGCTGTCTACCTGTCTATACATCCATTCTGGCTGGCTGGCTGTCTATACATCCATTCTGGCTGGCTGTATTCTGTCTGTCTGTCTGTCTGTCTATACATCCATTCTGGCTGTCTGTCTATACATCCATTCTGGCTGTCTGTCTATACATCCATTCTGGCTGTCTGTATTCTGTCTGTCTGTCTATACATCCATTCTGGCTGGCTGTCTGTCTATACATCCATTCTGGCTGTCTGTATTCTGTCTGTCTATACATCCATTCTGGCAGTCCTTCTGTCTATACATCCATTCTGGCTGTCTATACATGCATTCTGGCTGTCTACACATGCATTCTAGCTGTCTATACATCCATTCTGGCTGTCTATACATCCATTCTGGCTGTCTATACATCCATTCTGGCTGTCTGTATTCTGGCTGGCTGTCTATACATCCATTCTGGCTGTCTGTATTCTGTCTGTCTATCTGCCTATACATCCATTCTGGCTGTCTGGCTGTCTATACATCCATTCTGGCTGGCTGTCTATACATCCATTCTGTCTGTCTATACATGCATTCTGGCTGTCTATACATCCATTCTGGCTGGCTGGCTGTCTATACATCCATTCTGGCTGGCTGTATTCTGTCTGTCTCTCTGTCTGTCTATACATCCATTCTGTCTGTCTGTCTATGCATCCATTCTGGCTGTCTATACATACATTCTGGCTGTCTATACATGCATTCTGGCTGTCTATACATACATTCTGGCTGTCTATCTGTCTATACATCCATTCTGGCTGGCTGGCTGTCTATACATCCATTCTGGCTGGCTGTATTCTGTCTGTCTGTCTGTCTGTCTATACATCCATTCTGGCTGTCTATCTGTCTATAAATCCATTCTGGCTGGCTGGCTGTCTATACATCCATTCTGGCTGGCTGTATTCTGGCTGGCTGTCTGTGTATACATCCATTCTGGCTGTCTGTATTCTGTTTGTCTATACATCCATTCTGGCTGTCTATACATTCGTTCTGGCTGTCTGTCTGTCTATACATCCATTCTGGCTGTATTCCGGCTGTCTGTCTGTCTATACATACATTCTGGCTGTCTGTATTCTGTCTGTCTGTCTATACATCCATTCTGGCTGGCTGTCTATACATCCATTCTGTCTGTCTGTCTGTCCGTCTATGCATCCATTTTGGCTGTCTGTCTGTCTATACATCCATTCTGGCTGTCTGTATTCTGTCTGTCTGTCTGTCTATACATCCATTCTGGCTGTCTGTCTATACATCCATTCTGGCTGTCTGTATTCTGTCTGTCTATACATCCATTCTGGTTGTCTGTATTTTGGCTGTCTGTCTGTCTATACATCCATTCTGTCTGTCTTTATTCTGTCTGTCTGTCTATACATCCATTCTGGCTGTCTTTATTCTGTCTGTCACCCATTCTGGGTGTCTGTATTCTGTCTGTCTATACATCCATTCTGGCTGGCTTTATTCTGTCTGTCTGTCTGTCTATACATCCATTCTGGCTGTCTTTATTCTGTCTGTCACCCATTCTGGCTGTCTGTATTCTGTCTGTCTGTCTGTCTATACATCCATTCTGGCTGTCTGTCTATACATCCATTCTGGTTGTCTGTATTTTGGCTGTCTGTCTGTCTATACATCCATTCTGTCTGTCTGTCTGTCTATACATTCATTCTGGCTGTCTTTATTCTGTCTGTCTGTCTATACATCCATTCTGGCTGTCTTTATTCTGTCTGTCACCCATTCTGGGTGTCTGTATTCTGTCTGTCTATACATCCACTCTGGCTGGCTTTATTCTGTCTGTCTGTCTATACATCCATTCTGGCTGTCTTTATTCTGTCTGTCACCCATTCTGGGTGTCTGTATTCTGTCTGTCTATACATCCATTCTGGCTGGCTTGCTGTCTATACATTAATTCTGGCTGTCTTTATTCTGTCTGTCTGTCTATACATCCATTCTAGGTGTCTGTATTCTTTCTGCCTGTCTGTCTGTCTATACATCCATTCTTGCTGTCTGTCTATACATCCATTCTTGCTGTCTGTCTATACATCCATTCTTGCTATCTGTCTATACATCCATTCTGTCTGTCTGTCTATACATCCATTCTGGCTGTCTGTCTATACATCCATTCTGGCTGTCTGTCTATACATCCATTCTGGCTGTCTGTCTATACATCCATTCTGGCTGTCTGTATTCTGTCTGTCTGTCTATACATCCATTCTGGCTGGCTGGCTGTCTATACATCCATTCTGGCTGGCTGTATTCTGTCTGTCTATACATCCATTCTGGGTGTCTGTATTCTGGCTGTCTGTCTGTCTATACATCCATTATGGGTGTCTGTATTCTGGCTGTCTGTCTGTCTATACATCCATTCTGGCTGGCTGTCTATACATCCATTCTGTCTGTCTGTCTGTCTGTCTGTCTGTCTATGCATCCATTCTGGCTGTCTTTATTCTGTCTGTCTGTCTATACATCCATTCTGGCTGTCTTTATTCTGTCTGTCACCCATTCTGGGTGTCTGTATTCTGTCTGTCTGTCTGTCTGTCTATACATCCATTCTGGCTGGCTTGCTGTCTATACATCCATTCTGGCTGTCTTTATTCTGTCTGTCTATACATCCATTCTAGGTGTCTGTATTCTTTCTGTCTGTCTGTCTGTCTGTCTATACATCCATTCTTGCTGTCTGTCTATACATCCATTCTTGCTGTCTGTCTATACATCCATTCTTGCTGTCTGTCTATACATCCATTCTTGCTGTCTGTCTATACATCCATTCTGGCTGTCTGTCTATACATCCATTCTGGCTGTCTGTCTATACATACATTCTGGCTGTCTGTCTGTCTATACATCCATTCTGGCTGGCTGGCTGTCTATACATCCATTCTGGCTGGCTGTATTCTGTCTGTCTATACATCCATTCTGGGTGTCTGTATTCTGGCTGGCTGTCTGTCTATACATCCATTCTGGCTTGCTGTCTATACATCCATTCTGTCTGTCTGTCTGTCTATGCATCCATTCTGGCTGGGTGTCTGTCTATACATCCATTCTGGGTGTCTGTATTCTGGCTGTCTGTCTGTCTATACATCCATTCTGGCTGGCTGTCTATACATCCATTCTGTCTGTCTGTCTGTCTATGCATCCATTCTGGCTGTCTGGCTGTCTATACATCCATTCTGGCTGGCTGGCTGTCTATACATCCATTCTGGCTGCCCTTGGAGAAAGCCACGGCGAAACGCGTCAGGGTGATATAGGTGAGGCTGTCATAATATGTAGCACTGTGTTATTTTCCTAGCATGATACCGTTATTTTATATTAGGCTCTATTATAAGCCTTTTTGTTATTGATCATCATGTTATTATAAGTACCCATCTGCTTATACAATACCATCTTGTCACAGTTGCTATTTGTTCAGCCCATGTCCTTTCTTTGTGAAATGATCCTTTATTTGATACATTAATTTTTTGACCCCTCTATCTAGTATTTGATATCCTGTCATAAATTATTTATTTGATATCATGATTTTCAGTCTGTTACTATGACTACTAATGTATGATACTGGGTTTGATACCCTAAACTGACAGACTGATGATTGTTTGTATCATGGGGCATATTTAATTGGTATATCTTTCACATCTTTTCTGCTGTACTACTGTTCTAAAATATATTTTAATAATAAAGATTGTTTTTTGCAATAAATCTCTTAGTTTTTCTTAGGGCAGTGTAGGGGGCACTTATACAGTGTGGGAACTATTGTAGGGGTCATTATACAGGATGGGAGGTAATATGGGGGGCTGTCATATACTGTGGGGACTACTTTGGTGCCCTCATACAGTGTGGGGACTACTGTTGAAGCCATTCAGTTTGGCGACTGTTGTTTTTTGGGGAGCTGTGGACCCATCATACTATGTGTAGGGTAGGTGTACATGGGGAGACATTATTAAATGTTAAGAAAGCACTTAATCATTATTGTTATAGGGGCACTCAGGGTATTGTGACTGTCAAAGGAGCACACAGGGGGCATTATTTCTTTCTAGGAGCAAAATGGGGACACTTTTCTAGGGCACTTGCACAGGGCATTAATATTTTCCATCATTATTTTCCACCATTAATATTTTTTACCATGTAAGGGGCACAGTGCTGACATTACTACCGTATGTGGGGCAGTAAGAGGAGCATAGTTTTTGTGCCACACAGCTCGTGCAGTAATAGGGGCACATAAATCAGCAGAACCAAGAGGAAAGGGATCAGTTCACCCTCAGGAGAAGACGTCCATTGCAGCGGAAACTGGGTGTCAGCAGGAGGACAAATGAATATCCCGCAATCGGCGACTTCTTAAAAACGTATCCTTTATTTATCAAAAATTTCATAAAAAAACTTGTAACATCAAGACATAAAATTCAAAATATAATCCATGTAGGTAACCTATGAACTAATCGTGTTTTGTTCATAGCCTACCTACAATGAATTATTTTTTGGATTTTATGTCTTGACTAGCTGTTGTACCCGGCATTGACCGGGATAGTAACTGTCTCTGTTTCTTTACCTCTCTATCTGTCTGTATCTCTCTCTACTTCTCTATGTCTCTGTCTGTCTCTCTCTCTGTCCATTTCCCTGTCTGTCCTTTTCCTTGTCTGTCCCTTTCCCTGTCTGTCCCTTTCCCTGTTTTTCCCTGTCTGTCCCTTTCCCTATCTGTCCATTTACCGGTCTGTCCCTTTCGCTGTCTATCTCTGTGTGTCTGTCTGTCTCTTTGTCTGCCTGGTTGTCTGTCTCTTTCCCTGTCTGTCTGTCTCTATGTGTCTGTATCTTTCCTTGTCTGTCTCTTTCCCTCTCTGGTTCTGTCTGTCTCTCTGTCTGGCTGTGTCTCTCTCTTTCCCTGTCTGTCTATTTCCCTGTCTGTCTCTCACCCTGTCTGTCTCTCACCCTGTCTGTCTCTCTCCCTGTCTCTCTCCCTGTCTGTCTGCCTCTTTCTGTCTGCCTCTGTCTGTCTTTTTCCCTATCTGCCTCTGTCTGTCTCTTTCTGTCTGTCTCTTTCTATATTTGTCTCTCCACTAATATAATATTACCTCACACATAAGCTTCTTATACTAAGAATGTCCTTTGTTGCCTATAGCAGCCAATCACAGCTCCTATTAATGACCTGTAGCTCCCAGCACTGTAGCTCCCAGCACCATTGACCTTAATGTAACCAGTTTTTTAGTGAATATCTGTAAAGCACGTGGTTAAATCTTCCCCTCAAAATATAGTCTATGACGTTCCCTGAGTTACATGAGGCGGCTGTGCAAAATTTTGTGATTGTAAATGCGACGGTGCGGATGCCTTTAGCGGACATAACACACACATTACAAGAAGGAAAAAGAGGGGGGATTCAGCTCACCCATTCCAATTTCATTAATAGTGGTCAGTGCATGGGCAAACAACAGGCCGGCTCCTGAGTAGTGGTTCCAACAGAATTCAAGAAAGGGGTTTCCAGCACCATACAATTTGACTTTTTAATCCACACCAGACTTCTTCATTTCATAAGAAATAACTTTTATTGTGCACATTTAAAATCATGCTTAAACACACGTCTTGTCTTATGTGTTTCAAGCTCCTGAGAGCTCTTACTCATAGCCCGTGCCGCTCCATGCTCCATCATTCTCCCCTGTGCATGCGAAGTGATGTCACTCCTGTGGGACTGCTGTGCTGAGGCCCGCAGAGTGCAGGACGGGAAGACACTGACCGGAACAGCGGGGGAACAAGGAGAGAGGTGAGGACTGAGCAGCGGTGAAATGAGGAGAGGTAAGTACTATTTTTTTTATTTTTTAAATCAGTGAGTACACGGTGGCCAGAGGCCTAGGGGGCTGTATTATACATGGAGGCCGGGGGGGCTGTCTCCATTATACATGGAGGCCTAGGGGGCTGCATTATTCATGGAGGCCTGGGGGGCTGGCTGCATTATACAGGGAAGCCTGGGGGATGGCTGCATTATACATGAAGGCCTGGGGGGCTGGCTGCATTATACATGGAGGCCTGGGGGGCTGGCTGCATTAGATATGAAGGCCTAAGGGGCTGGCTGCATTATACAAAGGCTTGGGGGGCTGGCTGCATTATATACGGAGGCCTGAGGGGTTGGCTGCATTATACATGGAGGCCTGGAGGGCTGGCTGCATTATACATAGAGGCCTGGGGGGGCTGGCTGAATTATACATGGAGGCCTGGGGGCTTGCTGAATTATACATGGAGGCCTGCGGGGCTGGCTGCATTATACATGGAGGCCTGGGGGGCTGGTTGCATTATACATGAAAGCCTGAGGGGCTGGCTGCATTATACATGGAGGCCTGGGGGGCTAGCTGCATTATACATGGAAGCCTGGGGGGCTGGCTGCATTATATATGGAGGCCTGGAGGCTGGCTGCATAATGCAGGGAAGCCTGGGGGGCTGGTTGCATTATACATGAAGGCCTGAGGGGCTGGTTGCATTATACATGGAGGCCTTGGGAGGCAGGCTGCATTAGATATGAAGGCCTGAGAGGCTGGCTGCATTATATGAAGGCCTGGGGGGCTGGCTGCATTATACACGGAGGCCTGAGGGGTTGGCTGCATTATACACTGAGGCCTGGGGGGCTGGCTGCATTATACATAGAGGCCTGGGGGGCTGGCTGAATTATACATGGAGGCCTGCGGGGCTGGCTGCATTATACATGGAGGCCTGGGGGGCTGGTTGTATTATACATGGAAGCCTGGGAGACTGGCTGCATTATACATGGAGGTCTAGAGGGCTAGCTGCATTATATACGGAGACCTGGGGGGCTGCCTGCATTCTTCATGGGGGATGGCTGCATTAGACATGGAGGCCTGGGGGCTAGCTGCATTATACATGGAAGCCTGGGGGGATAGCTGCATTATATATGGAGGCCTGGAGGCTGGCTGCATTATACATGGAGGCCTGGGTGGCTGGCTGCATTATACATGGAGGCCTGGGGGGCTGGCTGCATTATACAAGGAGGTCTGGGGGGCTGTATTATACATGGAGGCCTGGGGAGCTGGCTGCATTATACATGGAGGCCTGGGGGCTGGCTGCATTACACATGGAGGCCTAGAAGGCTGTATTATACATGGAGGCTTAGGGGGCTGGCTGCATTATACATGGAGGCCTGGGTGGTTGGCTGCATTATACATGGTGGCCTGGGGGGCTGGCTGCATTATACATGGTGGCCTGGGGGGCTGTATTATACATGGAGGCCTGGGTGGCTGGCTGCATTATACATGGAGGCCTGTGGGAGCTGGCTGCATTATACATGAAGGTCTGGGGGGCTGGCTGAATTGTACACGAAGGCCTGGGGGGCTGGCTGCATTATGCACGGATGCCTGTGGGGCTGGCTGCATTATACATGAAGGCCTGGGGGGCTGGCTGCATTACACATGGAGGTCTGGGGGGTTGGCTGCATTACACATGGAGGCCTGGGGGGACTGGCTGCATTATACATGAAGGCCTAGGGGGCTGACTGCATTATACACAAAGGCCTGGGGGCTGGCTGCATTATACACGGAGGCCTGGGGGCGGCTGTATTATACACGGAGGTCTGAGGGGCTGGCTGCATTATACACAGAGATCTAAGGAGTAGGCTGCATTATACACGGGGGGCTGGCTGCATTATACATGGAGGCCTGGGGGGCTGGCTGCATTATACATGGAGGCCTGGGGGGCTGGCTGCATTATACATGGAGGCCTGGGGGGCTGGCTGCATTGTACATGAAGGCCTGGGGGCTGGCTGTATTATACACGGAGGCCTAGGGGCAGGCTGTATTATACACGGAGGCCTGGGGTCTGGCTTCATTATACACAGAGGCCTGGGGGACTGGCTGCATTATATATGGAGGCCTAGGGGCTGGCTGCATTATACATGGAGGCCTGGGGGGCTGGCTGCATTATACATGGAGGCCTGGGGGGCTGGCTGCATTATATATGAAGGTCTGGGGGGCTGGCTGCATTGTACACGAAGGCCTGGGGGGCTGGCTGCATTATGCATGGATGCCTGAGGGGTTGGCTGCATTATACATGGAGGCCTGGGGGGCTGACTGCATTATGCACGGAGACCTGTGGGGTTGGCTGCATTACACATGGAGGCCTGGGGGGACTGGCTGCATTATACATGAAGGCCTAGGGGGCTGACTGCATTATACACGAAGGCCTGGGGTCTGGCTGCATTATACATGGAGGCCTGGGGGGCAGCTGTATTATATATGGAGGCCTGGGGGGGGCTGGCTGCATTGTACATGAAGGCCTGGGGGCTGGCTGCATTATACACGGAGGCCTAGGGGGCAGGCTGTATTATACACGGAGGCCTGGGGGGCTGGCTGCATTATACACAGAGATCTAAGGAGTACATGAAGGCCTGGGGGCTGGTTGCATTATACCATGAGGCCTAGGGGGCAGGCTGTATTATACATGGAGGCCTGGGGGGGCTGGCTGCATTATATATGGAGGCCTGGGGGGGGCTGGCTGCATTGTACATGAAGGCCTGGGGGGCAGGCTGTATTATACATGGAGGCCTGGGGGGTTGGCTAAATTATACATGGAGGCCTGGGGGGCTGGCTGCATTATACATGAAGGCCTGGGGGCTGGGCTGCACTATACATGGAGGCCTAGGGGGCTGCATTATACATGGAGGCCTGGTTGGCTGGCTGCATTATACACGGAGGCCTGGGGTCTGGCTGCATTATACACAGAGGCCTGGGGGACTGGCTGCATTATATATGGAGGCCTAGGGGCTGGCTGCATTATACAAGGAGGCCTGGGGGGTTGGTTGCATTATACATGGAGGCCTGGGGGGCTGGCTGCATTATACAATGAGGCCTGGGGGTCTGGCTGCATTATACACGGAGCTCTGGAGGGCTGGCTGCATTATACACAGAGACCTGGGGGGCTGTCTGCATTATACATGGAAGCCTGGGGGCTGGCCGCATTATACATGGAGGCCTAGGGGCTGCATTATACATGGTGGACTGGTGGGATGGCTACATTATACACGGAGACCTAGGCGGCTGTCTTATACATGGAGGTCTATGGGAATGCATTATACAACATGAAGGACACCTTATACATGGACTATAGAGGTGCATTATACATGAAGGAGTATGGGGCTGCATAATACAATATGAAGGCTTATGGGGCTGCATTATAATACATATAGGACTATGGGGGCTACATTATAATATATGGAGGACTATGGGGACTACCTTATACATGGACTATGGGGGTGCATTATAAAACATGGAGGACTATGAGGGTGCATTATAATATATGGAGAACTATGGGGTGAATTATAATACATGGAGAACTATGGGAAATGCATTAAAATAATTGGAGGGCTATGAGGGCTACTTTATACATAGAGGACTATGGGAAATGCATTATAATACATGGAGGATTATGGGGGGTGCATTATAATATATGGAGGACTATGTGGTGCAGTATAATATATGGAGTACTATAGGGTGCATTATAATACATGGAGAACTATGGGAAATGTATTATAATACATGGAGGACTATGGGAGTGGATTCTAAGGGTTATGTGGGACCCATTATACTATAGGGTGGCACGGTGGCTCAGTGGTTAGCACTGCAGCCTTGCAGCGCTGGGGTCCTGGGTTCAAATCCTACCAAGGACACCATCTGCAAGGAGTTTGTATGTTCTCCCCGTGTTTGCGTGAGTTTCCTCCGGTTTCTTCCCACACTCCAAAGACATACAGATAGGGACTCTAGATTGTGAGCCCCAATAGGGACAGTGTTGCCAATTAGAGTTGAGCGCGGTTCGAGTGATTTTGGGGGCTGTTCTAGATCGAACTAGAACTCGAGCTTTTTGCTAAAGTTCGATAGTTCTAGATACGTTCGAGAACGGTTCTAGCAGCAAAAAGCAGGGCTTTTTACAGCTACAGTGTGCAGGAGCCATCGCTGGCAGCCTGCCAGAAGCTGGTAACCAAGATAAACATCGGGTATCCAAGCAAAGCGCTTTGGTTAGTAACCCGATGTTTATCCTAGTTACGGAAGCAGGAAGCCCACACTTCCCCGCTCAGCTCACTCCGCCCCCTCCTGCACGCGGCATGTACGTGTACACACACAGACAAACACACACTGCACTCTGCACACATGGTCCCGCTCGGCTTACCTGCGGTGATGAAGTCCCGCCATCCCGACCTCAGCGCTGTCACTGTCCTCCATGGCCGCCGCTTGTCACATCACCTTCTCTCCTTCCGACCCGAGACTGACTAGCGGTGACGTCACGGGCCTCTCGCGATACTTGGCTGTGAAGGCGGCGGTCATTGAACTCAGTGACAGGTGCTGTCAGTGTGCAGGAGATCAGCGCAGGTAATGTACCTCGCTGACAGCAGCACTTGTCATCACCTGCAGTGACCTGGGCTGACCCATTGATGTTAGCTCAGGTCACTGCATTGCTCTCCCAGCCAATGGGGAACATTCTGCTCTTCATTGACTGGGACAGTGTGGATCGTCATGGCAACCCCTTGGATTACACCAGACCTGGATTTGTTTTTCTTTCTAATAAATTGGTTAAAGAGGGAATGTATTGGGGAGTGTTTTTTCAAATAAAAATGTGTTTGTCGTCTATTTTTTTTTATTACTGACTGGGTTGGTGATGTCGGGTATCTGATAGACGCCTGACCTCACCAACACCAGGGCTTGGTGCCAGGTGACATTACACATCTGGTATTAACCCCATATATTACCCCGTTTGCCACCGCACCAGGGCACGGGATGAGCTGGGGCGAAGCACCAGAATTGGCGCATCTAATGGATGCGCCACTTCTGGGGCGGCTGCGGCCTGCTATTTTTAGGCTGGGGAGAGTCCAATAACCATGGACCTCCCTAGTCTGAGAATATCAGACCCCAGCTGTCTGCTTTACCTTGGCTGGTGATCCAATTTTGGGGGGACCCCTACGTGTTTTTTTTTTTTAATTATTTATTTAATTTAAAATAACAGCGTGGGGTGCCCTCAGTTTTGGATTACCAGCCAAGGTGAGGTTGCCAGCTGTAGTCTGCAGGCTGCAGCCGTCTGCTTTACCCTAGCTGGCTACAAAAGTAGGGGGAACCCTACGTCATTTGTTTTCATTTTTTTGGCTAAATACAAAGCTAAGCACCCCTTAGTGCCACATGAAAGGCACCAAAGGGTGCAAAATTACAAAATGCAGGAGAGTGGGACATTATGTGTCTTTCTGCCATTATAATGACAGAAAAGACTGATATGAAGTGCACAAGCACAAGAAAATCACCAGAGCGCTCTACGCTGTGAAAAGCAGTAGAAAATGGCACTGGAGTGAACACGTGACCGCCTCATGTAGGATGAAGCTATGGATCCTGGGTAAATTTATGCATTTACCCTCCTTCAGTTTTTTTGCAGTACACAAAAAAAAACGGAAGGCACACGGATGACAAACAGATGACATACGGACCGTCTACGGAACGGAAACGGATGCCACACGGATGCACCCGTAAAAAAAAACGGACTGTTTTTTGCAGACCGCAAAAATGGATCGCTCGTGTTAATGTAGCCTTATTCTGATCTGCCATTTATAAACAGCAGGCAGAAATAAGTGAATAGCGCCCCCCAGCATCAGAAAATCTCCGGGGTTTCAGGGCTAGCTCATGATTCAGGACGGTTTTTCCGGTCCCCGCTCACGTGATCACAGGTATACACCGTACACCGATGATCACGCCGGTAAAAAATTATTTATCTCCCATCTGGCATGAACAAACATGATAAATCTCCTCCCCGGTCCCCTCTGGTCCCCAGGTGTCGCCAAAGTGCCCCCCCTGATGCCCTCCCAGAAATCCAAGATGCCCGCACGCACAGCAGCGCGCCGGCCACATTCACCCTACTCCTCTGATTTCTGTCGCATGTGCCATGACACATGCGACAGAAAACTCCTCCCCAGGCCCTGCCAGGTCACCCCCTATAGCCCCACCGGTGTTACCCGGTGTCCCACGGTACCTGTGCAGCGTTGATCCCCCACGGCCCTCTCCTTCACAATAGATGATGCCGCATGCACAGAGTGGCTGTCAGCTCAGCTTCCTGTGTTCAGACACAGTGAGTGGTGGTTATGCATCTGTAAGCTAAATGGGCGGCATGGTGGCTCAGTGGTTAGCACTACAGTCTTGCAGCGCTGAGGTCCTGGGTTCAATTCTCACCAAGGACACCATCTGCAAGGAGTTTGTATGTTCTCCCCGTGTTTGCGTGGGTTTCCTCCGGGTACTCCGGTTTCCTCCCACACTCCAAAGACATACAGCGCTATGGAATTAATAACGCTATATAAATGAATAAATTATTATTATTACTGCAATGCCCTGCTCATGAGGTAAGGAACATAATTGATCAGGAGAGCTATACTACATTTCCAAATGGAGGGATTTGCTTTTATAGTTGCTCTGCTGAATGACTACCAAACATGAGAGTCCGTTATCCGCCACAAGAAAACACATCTAAATAGCGAGCTCTGTTGTTAAGTATTCATTCAGCTGGATAACTGGACTTAAAGGGGTATTCCATCTCCAAGATCCTATCCCCAATATATAGTAGGTGGAATAGCAATAATATCAGCAAATACCAATATTTGGAAATGTAGAATAGTTCTCCTGATTAGGCATGCCCTTACCTCATGAGCAGGGCATTGCAGCTTTGGTAGCAACCATTACGACATGGACTCTGCTGCTGTAGACCCGGGGAGAGTGAGTGCAGATTCATTGCACGCACAATCCTCACATGAAGGGTCTGCACTCCTAGAAAATGGGGGATACGTTCCCTGAGTGTCTCCCCCCCATATTCTAGACGGTCCAGAGTCGTCGTGGGACCCCTTAATTTTTTTTCTTACAATAAATTGGTGAAAGAGGGAATGTTTTGGGGACTGTTTTTTCAAATAAATTTCTTTTGTCGATTTTTTTTTGTTAGTACTGACAGTTTATGATGTTGGGTATCTAATAGACGCCATGACATCACAAACTGCTGGGCTTGATGTCAGGTGACCTTACAGCTAGTATCAACCCGATTTATTACCCCGTTTGCCACTGCACCAGGGCACGGGATGAGCTGAGGTGAAGCGCCAGGATTGGCGCATCTAGTGGATGCGCCACGTCTGGGGTGCCTGCGGCATGCTATTTTTAGGCTGTGAAGGCCCAATAACTATGGACCTTCCCACCCTGAGAATACCAGACCACAGCTGTCCGCTTTACCTTGGCTGCTGATCCAATTTGGGGGGGACCCTACTTTTTTTGTGTAATTATTAATATTTATAAAATAATTATAAAAAAAGAGCCTGGGGGGACCTCCACATTGGATCCCCAACCACGGTAAAGCTGCCAGCTGTGGTTTTCAGGCTACAGTCGTCTGCTTTACCCTAGCTGGCTATCAAAAATGGGGGGACCCAACGTCATTTTTTTTTTAACTATTTTTTAAATAGAAAAATTAATGGGCTTCCCTGTATTTTGATTGCCAACCAAGGTAACGGCAGGCAGATGGGGGTGGCAACCCATAGCGGTCTGCTTTATCTGCGCTGAGAATCAAAAATACCGCGGAGCGCAACGTCATTTTTTTTAAAGATTTATTTTTACAGCACTGTGATGTCCAGCAATCAAAATACAGGGAAGCCCATTTTGTTTTTAGTTATTTAAATAAATAATTAAAAAAAATATATATGGGCTCCCGCTGCATTTTTTGTATTGCTAGCTAAGGGTAATCCAAGCAGCTACTGGCTGCTAACCCCCACTGCTTGGTGTTACCTTCACTGGCAATGTAAAATCCAGGGAAGCATTTTTTATTTTTTTTGCCAAAAAACTACAAAAAAAGGACGTGAGCTTCGCCATATTTTTGTATGCTAGCCAGGTATAGCAGGCAGGTGCTGGAAGAGTTGGATACAGTGCCAGAAGATGGCGCTTCTATGAAAGTGCCATTTTCTGAGGCGGCTGCAGACTGCAATTCGCAGCAGTGGGGCCCAGAAAGCTCAGGCCAACCTGTGCTGCGGATTCCAATCCCCAGCTGCCTAGTTGTACCTGGCTGGACACAAAAATGGGGCGAAGTCATTTGTTTTCTAATTATTTCATGAAATGCATGAAATAATAAAAAAAGGGCTTCCCTTTATTTTTGGTTCCCAGCCGGGTACAAATAGGCAACTGGGGGTTGGGGGCAGCCGTACCTGCCTGCTGTACCTGGCTAGCATACAAAAATATGGCGAAGCCCACATAATTTTTTCAGGGGGTAAAAAGCTTCTGCATACAGTCCTGGATGGAGTATGCTGAGCCTTGTAGTTCTGCAGCTGCTGTCTGTCTGTATGGAGAAGAGCAGACAGCAGCTGCAGAACTACAAGGCTCAGCATACTCCATCCAGGACTGTATGCAGAAGTTTTTTGCCCACCAAAAAAATGACGTGGGCTTCGCCATATTTTTGTATGCTAGCCAGGTACAGCAGGCAGCCACGGGCTGCCTCCAACCCCCAGTTGCCTATTTGTACCCGGCTGGGAACCAAAAATATAGGGAAGCCCGTTTTTTTTAATTATTTCACTTATTTCATGAAATAATTAAAAAAAAAAACGACGTGAGCTTCGCTCCATTTTTGTGTCCAGCCAGGTACAACTAGGCAGCTGGGGATTGGAATCCGCAGCACAGGTTAGCCCGAGGTTTCTGGGCGCCTCTGCTGTGAATTGCACTCCGCAGCCGCCCCAGAAAATGGCGCTCTCATAGAAGCGCCATCATCTGGCGCTGTATCCAACTCTTCCAACAGCCCTGGAGCCGGGTGGCTTGTTGGGTAATCATGAGTTAATACTGGCTTTGTTTTACTAGCTAGTATTAAGCCAGAGATTCTTAATGTCAGGCACGTTTGACCCGGCCATTAAGAATCTCCAATAAAGGGTTAAAAAAAAGACACCACACAGAGAAAAAATACTTTAATAGAAATAAATACACAGACACATTAGAGACTCCATCTTTATTACCCCCTGTCAGCCCTCCACGATCCATGGTCTTCTGTCTTTCTCGTTCAACAAATGCAGCTCTGATCCATCACTGCTGCATGGGGGAAGACGCTGCTTCCCATGCAGAAATCACTCCGTGAAGGCTGCACGGAAAGCAGCGTGCAGCCTTCACGGAGTGAGAGATCAGTGCTGCTGGCGGTGACAGACGCGTTACCATAGCAACAGGGCTCCGATCATGTGATTCCCGGAGCCGCGGTTAGCGGTGACGTCACCGCTAACTGCGTTGCTATGGCAACGGTGATCTCCGTCAATGACCGGCTGTGTCAGCCGGTCCCTAACGGAACGAGGAGTCGTGTGCTACAGCATGTCGCCGGTACACGGCGATACACAAATGTGCACCGTGTACCGGAGAGATGCACTCGCAGGTCCAACATGACGCGTCATAGTCATGTGACCAGTCTGTAGCCAATGAGATAATACCCACGTGACTGGACACATGGCTATTTTGACGTCACGATAGGTCCTGCATCACTGCTGGCAGTGCCGGTCACCGGGAGGATTCAGCGATCATCGGATGGAATAGCGGCAGGAGACAGAGTGCAGGAGGGATCGCGGGGACCGGTAAGTGTTATGGCAATGTTTATTAACTGTATGTGTACATTTATAATGCGTTTTTATGTGTTTGTGATTGCCTCCCATTATAGCCTATTGGTTTGAGTTCGGTTCGTCGAACGTTCGACGAACCGAACTCGAACGAGACCTCCGTTCGGCGAACCAAGCTCGAGCCGAACCACGGCCAGTTCGCTCATCTCTATTGCCAATGTGTGTAAAGCGCTGTGGAATTAATAGCGCTATATAAATGAATACAATTTTTATTTTATGAAATACTATATAGGGGCCATTATGGTATTTGGAGAACTATATACGAGGGGGGACAAAGATACAAGCATGGGATGGGAATGTTTGTGCTGCGGGAAAAAGGCTCTTTCCCTCAGCACCCAGCTTTCCCATGTTCTGCTATACAACTTCTCTCAGCACCCAGTTTTCCCATGGGCTGATATGGGAAAGCTGGGTGCCGAGGGAAAGCTGTAAAGCAGAGCATGGGGAAGCTGGCTGTCAAGGATGAGATGGATGTCAGAACATAGGAAAGCTGGGTGCTGATAGAGGGATTTCAGATCAAGGGAAATCTGGGTGCTGTGGGTAAAAGCCAAGTGTTAGTGTAATTATCCCGTACCCCAAGTGTCGGTGTACGTGACTTGGGGTGGAGCCCAGGTTGAAACTTTGCACCAGGGCCCATCAAACACAAGTCCATCTAGAGTTATAGCCAGCAAAGAAGTGCAGTGAAAAATGAACATACAGTGCGTCCACCCATATCCTGTCCACCGCCATTACCTTGAGAATCGACACCTTGCATACAGAAATGCTATGATTAGAATGTGTAAAATCACAAGGCTGCGGACGTGAAGCGATACCTCATGGAGACCTCCTACAAGTCATTGGGTATGGTGGCTGCATGGAGTGGCCTTCACGCTCACCTGACCTGACCCCATTGGACTTCCTTCTGTAAGGTCACATCAAACAGCAGGTGTATGCGACCCCTCCACCAAAATTGCAGGACGTACGACAACGTATCACAGATACTTGTGCAAACGTGTCACCTACCATATTGCAAAATGTGCAGCGAGATACAGTATGGTGTCCAGAGTCCAGATGTGCATTGCAGCTGACGGTGGCCACTTTGAGCATCAAAGTTAAATGAGCGCCATATACATGACCAGCATTCAATGTTTTGGGGGGAGTCATGGGTTTCATATCATAGCATTTTTGTATGCTAGGTGTAGGTATCGATTTGTATTGAATTGATGATGCCCTACAATTTTTTAATACACTTTTTTCTCTTTCGTTCCGTTTTCGAGATAAAAATGCTAACTCCGTTTTTCACCAGGTGGCGCTATAGGTGGTTTCATTGCGTAGCGCATGGATACTTTACTATACCTAGACACCACTTCTATGCCTATAGCTGCCGCCATTCTCAAGTTAATGGCGGTGGACAGGATATGGGTGGACACACTGTATGTCGCGGGCGGGGAGGGGGACGCTGCGCTCACCACGCTCGGGTCCGGCGCTGCTGCTGCTACTCGGTGGCTCGAGCGGTGGGCCGGATCCGGGGACTCGAGCGGCGCTCCTCGCCCGTGAGTGAAAGGGGATAGTTGGTTTGAAAAGTCGGTCCCTGACGCCACCCACGGTTTGTGGTGAGGTTGGGGACACCACCGCTGCTCTGGACGGGGATCCTGGGAGCGATGACAGGGAGCAGCTGAGATGTTTCTCTCCACTCCATGGGTAGGGGGTTTGGTGGTCCAGGGGCCCTTTGAGGGTGACTGGAAAGTGGATGGCAGGGTCTGGTGAGGTGCAGGGTCGCGGGGGCAGCGCGGTGCCAGACGGCACGGTGGTACTCACTCAGCCAGTAGCGTACACGGAGTCTCTGGTAAAACAAACGGCTGGATGGACGGGTTCCGCAGACGGCTGCGGTGGTCACTCCCGGTAGGTTGGCGGTGACTGCCTTTCCCTGCCCCTGCACCTGTAGTGTGTTTTCTGCCCCGATGGCTTCCCACCGGTAACCCGCTCCCCAGCTTGGATAGATGCTGAGGGAGCCCCTTTTGCCCGCAGGCTCTGGCCCTGGGAACTGTAGCCTTGGCGGTGACTGTATTTCCCTTCACGGTTGAGCAGTTACCTTCAATCAGGTCTTTGCTGCTGGGAAACCCCGGAGGTTCCAGTCGCTGATGGATTTGACCGGTTTAACGGCGACTCCAAGCCTGGTCGGGGTCCGTAGGCCCTGCCGAATGGTGCTGGCTTCTCTTCACTCCCCGGTTCGGCACCGGCGGGCCACCGTCTGTCCCCAGTCCTTACGGTTCTGCGTCAATCGGCCTCTTCTGCAGACGGTCACCACCGTCTGCCAACCTTGCTCTTAGGTGCCCGGGCCACGTACCCGGACACGGTCAGTTTGCTCTTCCTCCTCAACTACCACTTCCTCCTTCACTTTCACTCTCTACTCCTCCACTCCTCTACTGCACTGTTCTCCAAACTTCACTTCACTGACTTCCTTTCCCGCCTCCAGGACTGTGAACTCCTTGGTGGGTGGGGCCAACCGCCTGGCTCCACCCCACCTGGTGTGGACATCAGCCCCTGGAGGGAGGCAACAAGGATTTGTGTGTGTGACTGATGTACCTAACCGGGGTGTGTTGTTGCAGTACCTGTGACATCCTGGCTAGTCCAGGGCGCCACATTCCCCCATGGTTAAATGCAGACCGTCCGCGGACTGCCCGTCCGTCACCGGTTTTATTTTCACAACTGGAAAAAAGGTAGAAAAACACGTAAAAACATCAACATAAGCATTTTATAAATCTTCCCTTACGGGAGGCACTTTCTTTAACGTTGCTAACGGTACATTTTGTTAAACATACGGCTTCCGCTCTCCCCCCGCCCAAACAACCTGGCCCTGATGCTGCCCCTAAGAAGTGGGCAGCACCCCTTGCCCCAGTCCAGAACCAAGTTGCCCGAGCGGGTATGGGTACGATGTCTCGCACCCAACGGTCACTTCAGGGGACCCCGCGTCCATGGGGGACCCCTGACCCCCCGGAGGATGGCCACCGGTCCAGGTGGTGACCGGGCCCCAGCGTACTCTGCTGCGGGCCCTTCCTCCAATCTTCCTCTCCGGAGGCGTTAACGGATGTATGCCAAAAATTATTTACACTCTCACAAGTTTGTGGTTGCCCTGCAAGTTCTAGGGCTTGTCTGTAAGCAGTTCCTTACGCCAACGGTGCAAAGGGACCCCTCAGGGACAACTTGCCGGCAATGGCCGGTTCAATCACAGTTGCAAATCTGGTAACAGCTCGGTTGATTCATTTTCATTTATTTAACTCATTCGCACTCTCAACATTTCACACCCCTAAATGGTAGTTTCCCTGTACCTAAGCGGGGGTCGACCTAGGTTGGGACGTGTGGACCTTCGGGGTCCAATGTCAGTGGTGGTAGGCAGTGGGACAGAGGGAACAACTGGTTCCTCTTCCCGTCTATCGTGTGGGGCAGGCGGAGGCATAGGGGAGCTGGGTACAGGTGCATCCCTGGGCACTGGCTCATTGTCGACCACTTCCATCACTTTCTCATCCACTGGTTGTGGGAACAGTATCACTGGAAGAATCACTGCGCCGTTCTGCGTAGGCCAATCTGCCGGGAAAAAGCCCATCATGGTATGGATTACCCCTTTTTCTTTCTCCTCAGCCGGTCTGGGAACCGGAGCCTCAGTTGCCACCCTCAATGGTGGTGGGCACCTCTTCAGATGGTCTCGGGAAACCGTGGCCAAAGTCTTCCCCTGGTCACGGCTGATCTGGTAGGCCTTCCCATTCTCCCATCCGGTGGGTTGTACTACATACGGGGTCTTCTCCCATTGATCATCCAGCTTGTGGGTTCTTCTTTTTCGCTTCAGCACTACATCCCCAGACTGGAAGGGACCTGCAGGCGCCTTCTTGTTGAAGCACTGCTCCTGCTGTCCCCGACTCCGGCACAAGTTCTTTTCCACGTATTCTTGGACCTGTCGGTACTGCGCTCTCCGCCAAGTGTCCCATCCAGCAGTCGAAGGGAGTGCTTCTGGGGCCTCCAAACCCATTTCTAGGTCCACTGGCAGCCGGCCGGGCCGAGCTTTCATCAGGTACGCCGGTGTGCATTTTGTAGAGCTGGAAGGGATGTTGTTGTACATATCGACCAGGTCAGGTAGCTTCTCCGGCCACAGATTCCGCTCTTCCAGCGGTAACGTCTTGAGGAGGCCCAGGACCAAGTGGTTCATCTTTTCACACATGCCATTGGTTTGGGCATGGTAAGGCGTGGTCCGAATTTTCTTACAGCCGTACAACTGGCAGAATTCTTGGAATACCTCTGCTTCAAAGGCCGGGCCCCCGGTCGGTAAGCACCCTCTCTGGATACCCATGCGGTCAACAGAAATAAGCCTGGAATTCTCTAGCGGCGGTACGACCGGTTAGGTCCTTAACTGGGACAACCACCATGAATCTTGAATAGTGGTCTACAATGGTCAGAGCGTAGGTATACCCACTTCGGCTGGGGGTGAGCTTCCCATGGTCGAGGGCAACCAGCTCCAGCGGTTGATGCGTAATGATTGGTCGTAGAGGTTCCTTCTGGCTGGCCTCGTCCTTTCTTCTGAATGCGCAGGGACCGCATTCTCGGCACCAGGCCTCCACAGATTCCCGCATTCCACTCCAATAGAACCGCTCCCTCAACAGCATCTCCAGCTTTTTCCACCCGAAGTGCCCAGCACCGTCATGATATGCCTGTAGGACAGTGGGCACGTTAGCCTGGGGAATCACTAGCTGGCGAACCTTTTCGTGGGTCTTTGGGTTGATCAGCTTCCGATACAGCTTCCCTTGGTGCAGGTACAGCCGGGTTCGTTCCCGCCACAGGCGTTGGGCCTCGGCAGGGGCGGCAGGGTCTATCCCAGCAGAGCCCTGTTCCATCAGGATCTTGACCAAGCGGACAGCAGGTGCCTGGTCCTGAGCTTCTTGCCACCCCTGACTGGGCAGCGGGTCTAGGTTCACCTGTTGTTGATGGACATGCAACTTCTCAGCCAGCGGCCGGTGAAACGCAGGCAACTCGATCTCTTCGAGGTGATCATCTTCCGGCCCCTCTTCCGACAGGTGGGACATCCGGGAGAGTGCATCGGCATTAACATTTGTACGGCCGGCCCGGTATTTGATGGTGAAATCGTAATTGGCTAACCTGGTCACCCACCGCTGCTCCAATGCACCCAACTTAGCTGTATCCAGATGGGTTAGCGGGTTATTGTCCGTGTAAGCTGTGAACTTGGCTGCTGCCAGGTAATGGCGGAACCGTTCTGTGATAGCCCACACCAGTGCTAAGAGCTCGAGCTTAAAAGAGCTATAGTTCTCAGGGTTCCTTTCAGTAGGTCGGAGTTTTCGGCTAGCATAAGTGATCACCTTCTCCCTTCCGTCTTGGACCTGGGATAGGACAGCCCCCAAGCCCACATTGCTGGCAACGGTGTAAAGGATGAATGGGCGGCTGTAGTCAGGGTACGCTAGGATTTCTTCTCCGGTCAGAGCCGTCTTCAGCTGGCGGAAGGATTCTTCCTGCTTTTACTCCCACGCCAACGGGGCTCCAAGAGGTCTACCACCCTTGGTCTGTCCCACGAGGAGGTCTTGCATGGGGGCAGCCATTTTCATGTACCCCTTAATGAAGCGGCGGTAGTATCCCACCAGACCCAGGAACTGTCTCACCTCTCTCACCGTGGTCGGTCTCGGCCAGTCTTGGATGGCAGTGATCATTTCGGGGTCGGTGGCGACACCTTCCGCGCCCACCACATGTCCGATGTACTGCACTCTGGGCTTCAGCAGATGACACTTTGAGGGTTTTAATTTCATCCCATACTTGGCAAGGGACGCGAACACCTCAGCTAGGTGCTCCAGGTGGGCTTCATACGTCTGTGAGTACACAATCACATCGTCCAGGTACAACAAGACGGTCTCAAAATTTAGGTTTCCCAGACAGCATTCCATCAGCGATTGGAAGGTTCCGGGGGCATTGCACAGCCCGAACGGCATGCTGTTGAACTCACAGAGTCCCATGAAAGTAGCGAAGGCGGTCTTCTCCCGGTTTTCAGGTGCCACGGCCACCTGCCAGTACCCACTGGTGAGGTCAAGGGTAGAGAAGTAGTTAGCGGTTCTCAGCGCGGCCAGGGACTCTTCAATGCGGGGCAGGGGGTAGGCATCCTTATGCGTTATCTGGTTAATCTTCCGGTAATCCACACACATCCTCATGGTGCCATCCTTCTTTTTGACCAGCACCAACGGGGTGGCCCAGGGACTACAGCTGTCCCTAATAACCCCCGCCTCCTTCATGTTCCTCAACATGTCTTTGGCACATTGGTAGTGTGCAGGGGGAATAGGTCTATATCTCTCTTTAATAGGGGGATGGTCACCGGTGGGGATGTGGTGTTGGACCCCCTTAATCCGCCCAAAATCTAAAGAATGTTTGCTGAAAACTCGCTCATACTCCTGTACCACCCGGTATACCCCTTCTTTGTGATGTGTGGGGGTATCATCAGTGCCTACGTGTATCTCTTGACACCACTCATCTAATTCCCCCAGGGATGGGTGAGGACTGGCCGTAGGCGGTGAGATTGGAGGGACGGCCTCATGGATGGTGTGGGGATCTAGAGTGAGCAACTTGGCGAGGGTAGCGTACCGGGGAAGCCTAACCTCCTCCTCCCCACAGTTCAACACCCTTACGGGCACTCTCCCTTTCTTGACGTCTACCACCCCTCGGGCGGCCATTACTGTGGGCCAGTGTTCAGAGGGCATGGGCTCTACCATGGCGGGGTAGTCTCGCCCTTGGGGACCTACCGCTGCCCTACACCAAATCATCATCTCGCTCCTGGGAGGCACAATCAAAGGGGCCGCATCCATCACTCTCACTCCTCCAATCTCTCCTTCTGTCGAGTTCACTTGCTGTCGATACATCAAGGCCCGGATCTCACGCTGCACAGCTCTCTGTCAGCTCCCAGCCGAGGTGGCGGCCAGCTGCCGCAGGAGGGTCAGCACCTCACTCATACAGTGCTCCATCACATTAGTCCCTAGCACTACCTTCGGGTTATGATCACTGGGTTCATTCATTATCACAATCATCCCCTGGTGTTGCAGTTCAGCTCGTCCCACGGTCATGGCCACTTGTTTGTACCCCACTTGGGTCAATGGGAGTCCATCAGCGGCGATCAGTGTCATATGCTACTGTCTGGGGGGGCGAGTTTGTCCTTCCCCCAATACCGCTGATACAGTGTGTATGGTATTGTGGTTACCTGGGATCCAGTGTCCAGGAGGGCCATTAGCGGGACGCCGTCTACTGCCAGGGGGATGATGGGCCGGGCTCCAATGTATCGGTCCCTCCAGTCTGGGGGGGGCCACTGGGTTCTACTCCTGAGGATTGGCCCGTGGCCCCAGGGGTTGCTCGTTTAACGGACACCGTCGGGAGTAGTGGCTGGGCTTGCTGCACCTGTAACAAATCGGAGGTCCATACCGTGAGTCATTGGCCCTTCTCCGCTGCATCCAGGGGACGTCCTCGGGGCTGTAGGTGATCTGCATGCTCCCCGGGGGCTGGGATCTGGTCGGAGGCTGGAGTGCATCGAGGATCTTGGCGAGGTCTCCATCCATGCGACGACCTGGGCAGCCAGTTCCTCCATCATTCCGCCTGGGGCTGCAGGCACCGAAGGAGTTGGGAGAGCAGGGGCCACCACGATGGGAGCCGTCTCAGCTGGCCATGGGGCTGCCCCAGGGACTTCGGATGCTGGGGGCTGCAGAGCTTTAATGGCCCGTTCTTTTAACACGGCAAAGTCCACATTAGGGTGTTTTAGGGCCCACAGCCGGAGCTGCTTGCGGTCCTCCGGGGATCCCATCCCCTGCACGAACTGCTCAACTAACATTTTGTTGCTGTCCGCATCATTAATGGTGTCCACCCACTTCAGTGTGTGGAGGGCGGTTTGCAGGCGCAAGGCATAGTCCCGAATACTATCCGCGGGCCGTTGTCGGCATTGATAAAACTGTATCCGCAGCTCAGCTTCGGTGCGGGTCTCGAAGGCAATCTGCAGCTTCTCAAAGATGGTGGCCACAGAGGCCCGGTCCCCCTCGGCCCAGGTCTCCGTCTCCTGCTCAGCCGCGCCGGCTAGCTACCCCAGCACCACCGCTGCACGTTGCTTATCGGTTAGGGGATACAGTCCTAAGACCGGATTAAGCTTCTTCCGGAAGACCTGTAAAGCATCAGGTTTCCCGTCGTACTGCGGCAACCAGGTAGCTCCGGGCACATAGGGCAAGGAGAACGGCATCACCTGAGCAATGGCGGGGGCCACGACCTCCCCTGCTCGTGCGGACGGAGCACGGCCTGGCTCATTCTCATTCACGGGCGCCGCTGCGGCTGCGACCGACGCTTCTCCCGCGGCCTCGTCGGGCGCTGACATCTTGTTTTCGCTCCCCCTTGGTTTCTTCTCTGCACCTCCTCTTCAGGGGCGGAGCTTCGGCTTTCGCGCCTCCACTGCTCGGGAAGATGCTCGAGCGGGGAACTTTTCGCGCCCAAGATGGCGGACTCTGAAATTTTTCGGCCGGACACCTCCGGCGGGACACAAGGCGCACCTCTATCAGGCTGTAGGACGGCAAGATCCTGTTCGTGACGCCAAGTTGTCGCGGGCGGGGATGGGGACGCTGCGCTCACCACGCTCGGGTCCGGCGCTGCTGCTGCTGCTCGGTGGCTCGAGCGGTGGGCCGGATCCGGGGACTCGAGCGGCGCTCCTCGCCCGTGAGTGAAAGGGGATAGTTGGTTTGGGGTTTGGGAAGTCGGTCCGTGACGCCACCCACGGTTTGTGATGAGGTTGGAGACACCACCGCTGCTCTGGACGGGGATGCCGGGAGCGATGACAGGGAGCAGCTGAGATGTTTCTCTCCCCTCCGTGGGTAGGGGGTTTGGTGGTCCCAGGGCCCTTTGAGGGTGACTGGAAAGTGGATGGCAGGGTCTGGTGAGGTGCAGGGTCGCGGGGGCAGCGCGGTGCCAGACGGCACGGTGGTACTCACTCAGCCAGTAGCGTACACGGAGTCTCTGGTAAAACAAACGGCTGGATGGACGGGTTCCGCAGACGGCTGCGGTGGTCACTCCCGGTAGGTTGGCGGTGACTGCCTTTCCCTGCACCTGTAGTGTGTTTTCTGCCCCGATGGCTTCCCACCGGTAACCCGCTCCCCAGCTTGGATAGATGCTGAGGGAGCCCCTTTTGCCCGCAGGCTCTGGCCCTGGGAACTGTAGCCTTGGCGGTGACTGTATTTCCCTTCACGGTTGAGCGTTTGCCTTCAATAGGGTCTTTGCTGCTGAGAAACCCTGGAGGTTCCCGTCGGTGACGGATTTGACCGGTTTAACGGAGACTCCAAGCCTGGTCAGGGTCCGTAGGCCCTGCCGAATGGTGCTGGCTTCTCTTCACTCCCCGGTTCGGTACCGGCGGGCCACCGCCCGTCCCCGGTCCTTACGGTTCTGCGTCAATCGGCCTCTCCTGCAGACGGTCACCACCGTCTGCCAACCTTGCTCTTAGGTGCCCGGGCCACGTACCCAGTCAGTTTGCTCTTCCTCCTCAACTACCACTTCCTCCTTCACTTTCACTCTCTACTCCTCCACTCCTCTACTGCACTGTTCTCCAAACTTCACTTCACTGACTTCCTTTCCCGTCTCCAGGACTGTGAGCTCCTCGGTGGGTGGGGCCAACCGCCTGGCTCCACCCCACCTGGTGTGGACATCAGCCCCTGGAGGGAGGCAACAAGGATTTGTGTGTGTGTGACTGATGTGCCTAACCGGGGTGTGGGGTATGTTGTTGCAGTACCTGTGACGTCCTGGCTAGTCCAGGGCGCCACATGTATATAACCAAACCCAGAATGGGATAGAGCAGACTAAAACAGGAAAATTGAAACACCTGGAGAGGAGCGAACCAAGAAGGGAGAACAAAGACAATTGGAACCATCAGAATTTGGACAAGTAAAAAAGGCCATAGTTCAGTAGACAGAGGAACCGACCGTGCAGTAACAGGTCACCGGATCGAATCCCCAAATCATGCCATGACAGTATTCCACTTCTATGAGGGGCTACTCGACCCTCAGAATGCCCTACAGCCTTACACTGCTGATGGAACTCCCTCACTATGTGATCTGCATGAAGATCCCCCAAATCAAACCCTGAGTTATCTTCAGGATCATAACCTTTCCACTTAACAAGATACTGTAGACAGCACCTGACCAGCCTGGAACCAAGAACTCGTACTACCTCATACTCCCGGTCCCCCTTCCAAATCCACCTCAATTATGGACCAAGTGTCCCCTAAAAAAAATTTAAAAGGGAAGAATAAAAACAATTATTGATCTTCTAGGCAATAGAAAGTTGCAACTTAACTGTCACAGGATTTAGAATTCTAATAACTTCATAAAGGACCTACAAATTTAGGTACAAACTGTGTCCTTTCAGTGTAGATGCTTTGAGGACAACCACACAAAAATCAACCACCTTAAAGATAGCAGCCTTCCTATGGTAAGCACCTTTTTTGGCCCATTCACTAGCTTCCAAAAGACCTCTTTTGACCTCCTTCCATTTTAATTAAATCAAGAAGAAAATCTCTCCTCGTCTGGCACAGAGGAATGTAACCCTGAAAAGTTCCCACATACTGGATGAAAACCGCTGCAACAAAAATAGATGAGGTGTTGGTAGCCGTAGAGGTAAGGCTATTTAGAACAAACCTGGCAAGAGGCAGAAACTCAACTCAGTCTTCTTGATTGCAAGAAACATAACATCTCAAATACGGCTCTACTTCTCGGTTCATTCCTTCTGTTTGCCTGTTAGTCTCGGGATCATAAACTGAGAAAAAGACAGCTTGATACCCAATCCAGAGCAATAACTACACCAAAAGTTAAACAAAAATTGAGCTGCTCTATCACAAAAAATGTTTTGGGAACTCCATGCAATCTAACGATCTGAGAAATGTATAAAATTGCTAAGGTCTTAGCAGTTGACAATTTTTGAAGTGGGACAACATGAACTATTTTGCTAAAACTGTTCAACACCGCCCACATTACTGTATCAACGCTAGAGTAAGGCAAGTCGGTGACAAAGTCCATAGACAAGTGGGTCCAAGGCTGCAAAGAAACATTGTCAGGTAGGAGATAACCCTCTGGAGCATGACGAGAGGCTCTTTAGCCTAGGCACAGACTCTGTATTTACGGACATACTCTTCAATGTCCCTACGAGCACCCTGGACCTAGAAAGAGATTTCCAAGAGGCAGAAGAACCCTGATGCCCAGCTAAAACGGGATCATGCAGTTCATTAAGAAGATCTATGAGTAAAGAGGGCAGTACATAAAGTTTGTTTATAGGTAAACCTTCTAGAGCACTGCCCTTAGAATCCTCATGCGCTGTCTTAGATCTACCCCCAGAGCACTAACCACCACCCCCTCACTAAGGCTATGTGCTCACGTGGCGTATTTTCATGCAGTTACGCTGCGATCCGCACCGCAGCGTAACGGCATGCGTCCTGCGTCCCCAGCACAATCTATAAAGATTGTGCCTAATCCATGCCCACGTGGCGTATTAGAACGCAGTGCTTCGGCTACTGCCAAAGAGCTGCGTTCTAAGAAGTGACATGTCACTTCTTTCGTGAGCTTTGCATGCAGCACCCACTCTGTTTATGGCAGAGGCTGTATCCAGAGCGCATGAAATCGGCTTTTCAGTACGGACTGTTTCTGCAGCGATTTGAAGCACACGTGTGCTGTTCAAATCGCTGCAGAAATTTCTGCAGGGACAGAACGCAACGTGGGCACATAGCCTAAAGCTGGGTTCACACTAAGCGACAGCGACAACGACGTCGCTGTTACGTCACCATTTTCTGTGACGTAACAGCGACCTTGTAAGTCGCTGTTATGATCGCTGCTTAGCTGTCAAACACAGCGACGCAGCAGCGATCATAACGTCGCTGTGCTACATGTGCAGAGAGCAGGGAGCCACGCTTAGCGCTGGCTCCTTGCTCTCCTAGGTACAGTACACATCGGGTTAATTAACCCGATGTGTACTGCAGCTACATGTCACAGTGCAGAGAGCAGGGAGCCATGCACACTGCTTAGCGCTGGCTCCTTGCTCTCCTTGCTACAGTATACATCGGGTTAATTACCCGATGTGTACTGCAGCCACATGTGCACAGAGCAGGAGCCGGCACTGGCAGCAAGAGCGGCGGAGGCTGGTAACGAAGGTAAATATCGGGTAACCAGGGAAAGGTCTTCCCTTGGTTACCCGATGTTTACGCTGGTTACAGCTTACCGCAGCTGCCAGACGCCGGCTCCTGCTCCCTGTTCGCTTCATTTCGTCACTCTCTCGCTGTCACACACAGCGATGTGTGTGTCACAGCGGGAGAGTGACGACCAAAAAATGAAGCTGGACATTCAGCAATGACCGGCGACCTCACAGCAGGGGCCAGGTCGTTGCTGGATGTCACACACAGCGACAGCGACGGGACGACGCTGCAACGTCACAGAAAATGGTGACGTAGCAGCGACGTCGTTGTCGTTGTCGCTGTGTGTGACACCAGCTTAAGAATCTTGACAGGATTTTTGTCCCTCAACTCTGATACAAAGCTATGGGACAATGCTTCAGCCTTGACATTCTTAATTATCTTAGGGAGATAATTAACAGTAAAATCAAACCAAGCCAAAAAAAAAGATCCACGGAGCCTGTCTGGTGTTTAAGCACTTAGCAGTGTCAATATACAACAGGTTTCATAATTGGGAGAGACAGTCACCTTATGTCTTGCCCACTGCAACCAATGTCTCCACTCCTAAAAGGCTCTTTCAAATGCCAGAAGTTCTCGTTCATCTACAGTATATAAGGGTTCTTTTCCACCTGTGATTTTCATGTGCGACTGCAATCCGATAAAAAATTAGATTGCACTCGCACCAGTCTTAATCAATGAGGCAGTTTCATCTTGCCTTTATTTATCGGCACAAATCATACTCTCGGTGCAATCGCAGCATGCTGCGTTTGGCAGCGATTCTCGGCTCACGCACCCCCATGCAAGCCTATGGGAGCGTGTGAAACATCGCACTGCAGTCACATAACACGTGCACGCAGAGACAGACAGCGGAGGAGATGGGGAGAAAGTGCTCCCTCCCTCTTCTCTGCACCTGTGATGCGATCGCAAGATCGCATCACAGTCACATGACCCTCGGCTGACACCAGCAGCAGAGGGTCATTAGCATATCGCTTCCGAGGCTCTCGAATCAGAAGCAGTATGCAAGTAGAAAAGAACCCTAATAGTTGGGGTAATGCTCGCGGGTGCAAGCATGGAGTGGACCCACTGCACACCAGCACACAGAAGACCTGGGGGGCGTGACTATGGCTCACACTGAGTTTTCACCAGAGCCTCTGATGGTGAGGGTGGATTTGAGCTGCAGGTAGAAACCAGGTTCCACTCATGGCTTAGGGAGATGGGGTGCTGCGAAAGCTGACCTCAGGGTTATGGACATGGACAGTCACTAATGAGGCAGGTGCAGCCAGGATGGCTGATGTGGCAGGTTTGGCCAACAGGGTACGATTCAACAGCGGCTGTTACAGCAGGCTTTTCCCATGGGGTATGATGCAGGAGCGGCCAGAACAGCAGGCTTGGACAAATATGGTATGATGAAGCAGCAGCGGCCGGGATTACAGGCTTGGCTGATATGGTACAATGCAGTAGCAGCAGGATTTATCAATGTGGTATGATTCAGCAGCGGAACTTGGGATAACAGGTTCGACCAATATGGAATGATGTAGTAGCAGCAGCTGGGTCTACGAAAAAGACAGGTGTAAGCAGTGCTTTTCTTGTTAAAAAATATTTGCTGGTACGCATCTCTGAGACGAGGAGCGCGAGGGGGGTGCTGTTAGGTGCCAGCGGCCAAGATTGAGCAGGGGGGTTGGGGAGGATCTGACAGCCGGTGGCCGAGTTTGTTGAGGAGTGGGAGAGAGTGCTGTCGTTGCTGTCATGCTGCCGGGAGATCCTGTGCACAGTTTACTACATACTACATACGGTACCGTGTGCTAGAGAGAGAGGCAGGGGGTGCAGAACTACAAGGTTCAGCAAACTCCATCCACTAGTGTATGCAGGAGAGGCAGGGGGAGCAGAATTGCAAGGCTCAGCATACTCCATCCACTAGTGATTAAGAGATTTCACCAGCACAAAACTCCAGGCATCTTGTACTTCAAAATAAAAACTTCTTTATTTTCTTGTCATTAAAAAGTCCATGCTATAATGGTAAAGCCCCTGTCAGAGAGGACGCGTTTCGAACATCCAGTTCTTATTCAGTCTCTAAACCATCTAGTCACAGAACTGTTTAAAAAGGGCTGAACCCAAACATGTGATCAAATGCAAGGAGAGAGCAAGACAATTACAAAAACATTAACCCATTAAGTTGGATCAATCCATATAGTGCCATAACACTTATATACATACATAGTATTTAAGCAAGATTAATATGCAAACATCAATTCATTTCTTTTATTTAAACCCTTAGGAAATCTTGTGCCCATTAAAAACATCCATTTTATTTCTCTCTGAAAGAGGATATCTTTCAAATTTCCACCTCTTCTAGGTAGTTTGATTTTTTCAATGGCATTAACTTTCATGCCTTTCAAATCACCTGCATGTGCGTCACGAAAATGTTGAGACACTCCTGATAATTTTCTCGTGGTGGCATTATTCACATCATAGATGTGTTCAGATATCCTCTTTCTGAGGGAACGACAAGTGCTGCCTATATATTGTAACTGACAAATAGTACAAGATATCAAATAAACCACATGGTCTGAACTGCAGTTTATAAGTGACATTATTTTATAAGTTTTTTTATCAGTGAATGAAGAAAAATCCTTTACATTTAACATATAACCGCATAGTCCACAAGATCTATGGCCACATTTAAACGAACCTGTACTAGGTAACCAATTGCCGGCATTTTTTTCCCCATTTGCGGAACCGCACCTGTTCATGTGATCACTAGGTGATAACATGGATCCCAATGTAATGTTCCTTTTTGAAACAAATTTAACTCCATTTTTTAAGATTTGATATAATGTGTCATCTGTAGATAAAATGGGTAAATATTTTTTGATAATTTTAATTACATCATAATAGTTTTTGCTGTATGTTGTTGAGAAAACAACTGACAATTCTTTCTGGGGACTGTCTTTAATTTTATTCATGTCCAAATATTGTGACCTACTCGCTTTATTTGCCTTGGTTTTGGCTTTTTGGAGATTTTTCATTTTATAACCTCTTGCCAAAAACCTTTTTTCAATAATGTTGCATTCCACCTCAAACCCATTTTGGGTGTTGCAACACCTCCTAGCACGGACATATTCACCTGTAGGGATGTTATCTATAACATGCTTTGGATGGCAGCTTCCCGCATGTAACAGCGAATTGCCTGATATGGGTTTTCTATAGAGGCTGCAATTAATTTCTCCATTATCACCCTTCCCATGAAATTGTATATCCAAAAAATTAATTTTTGATACATCATGAAAAAAAGTGAAAAAAAGATTATGGGCATTGTTATTGATGTAAAACATGAAATCCTCAATTTTTTTTGTTTGGATTTTGCCATACAATGAGTACATCATCTATAAATCTCAGATATAAAGCTATATCCGAGAAAAAAGGATTACATTGATTAAAAATATATTGTTCTTCCCACCAAAACATGAATATGCCCGCTAATGAGGGGGAAAATCGTGCGCCCATTGAACATCCCTGCAACTGAACATATCCTTTATTTAGAAAGGTAAAATAGTTGTTCTTAAGTAAAAATTCAGTCACATCCACCAAATAATTTTGTAGTTCAAGCGAGTAGTCAGAATATTTGTTAAGCAAATCTCTCAAAGCCAAAATGGCAAGAGAATGTGGGATGGATGTATACAGTGATTGCACATCACAAGTTAACCAACTGTAATTATCCTGCCATTTCATCTGAGAGATAATATTCAACACATGTTTGCTATCCAATACATAGCCAGGAGACATTTTGGGAAGAAATTGGAGGTGGTTGTCCAACCACTCTGCCAGATGTTCAGTGTAAGAATCGATACCTGAAACAATTGGTCTCATTTTTGGGGGAAACTGATTTTTATGTGACTTGGGTAAGGCATGCAATAATGGTATTAAACAATAAGAGGGATTAAGATAATCTCTCAATTTTTCATCCATTAAACCCAAATGTAAGCCTTCCTCTAAAATTTTCTCCAAGGATTTTTTTATACCTGCAGAGGGGTCATGGTCGACTCTCCTGTAGGTATCGCAATCCTGTAACATAGTCAATACCTCCCTTTCATAAAGTCCTGTGTCCAAAACTACGACTGCCCCCCCCTTGTCAGAATTTTTTATTATGATGTTCAAGTTTTTTTGCAGGGAAATAACCGTGTCTTTCTCAGTTTTGGACAAATTTTGAACCATAGGTTCTTGTAAATGAGAAAGAGCAGTTAATTCTTTTTCTACTATATTCTGGAAGTCAGTCATCTGATCACACCTCGAAGGGATGGGATAAAAACTGGACGCTTATAAGACCATGAAAGATCAGATAAATGTCAAAATTATTGCCCTTGAGGATACAATCACTGCATTTAAAGAAAAAAAGTTTGTTCGAGATTTGCGGGACTATGAGGATAATAAAATCTACAATTGGCATAATTCTAGGAGATTTTTTCAAGCTGGCCCCAAATCCATATTGAAAAATAATAAAAGACGCAACAATTCCACTCGTGTAAATTTTTCTTCTACAGATTTTGAAACGACTGATGTGGACTCTACAGATTACAATACAGACACGTCCGATAATAATTTTGACACTCCATCTACTTCATCAAGTGTGTCAAAAAACTTGAAAAATCAGCCGTTTTTCCAGAAAAATCGAAAAAAACAAGGAGGAGCGGCCGGAAACATAGAAAGTCATGTGTATCAACACAATCATTATACGAGGGGGAAAAGGAAATGAATATTGATAATAATAATTTCTCTGTTATAAATATGTCGGCATGCATTTTAAACAGTAGTGAAATAAGTGTTTTGAAAAGGGGTTTAAATTTTGTTCCCAATAAGAGGTTTGATCTTTTTAAAACAATATTAGATGTTAATAAGTTCATTCGAAAATTAACAGTAAAAAAACACTTCTTTCATGATGAAAATGGGTCTAATGTTCCTAATGTTTCAAATGCATCAGCCGACACATATTTCTCTCCTATGTCATTTAAAGAACAAATGGCTTTACAAAATTTGCATGATTTATCAAGTGATAGTGGTATCAGATCTAATTCACATTGTGCGGTTTCCCATTTTAATGTTCCTAATCCAAGTTTTTATCCCATCCCTTCGAGGTGTGATCAGATGACTGACTTCCAGAATATAGTAGAAAAAGAATTAACTGCTCTTTCTCATTTACAAGAACCTATGGTTCAAAATTTGTCCAAAACTGAGAAAGACGCGGTTATTTCCCTGCAAAAAAACTTGAACATCATAATAAAAAATTCTGACAAGGGGGGGGCAGTCGTAGTTTTGGACACAGGACTTTATGAAAGGGAGGTATTGACTATGTTACAGGATTGCGATACCTACAGGAGAGTCGACCATGACCCCTCTGCAGGTATAAAAAAATCCTTGGAGAAAATTTTAGAGGAAGGCTTACATTTGGGTTTAATGGATGAAAAATTGAGAGATTATCTTAATCCCTCTTATTGTTTAATACCATTATTGCATGCCTTACCCAAGTCACATAAAGAAGGGAATTTTGTTACTTACCGTAAATTCCTTTTCTTCTAGCTCCTATTGGGAGACCCAGACGATTGTTGATTGGGTGTATAGTACTGCCTCCGGAGGCCACACAAAGCATTACACTAAAAAGTGTAAGGCCCCTCCCCTTCTGGCTATACACCCCCAGTGGGATCACTGGCTCACCAGTTTTAGTGCTAAAGCAAGAAGGAGGAAAGCCAATAACTGGTTTAAACAAATTCACTCCGAAGTAACATCGGAGAACTGAAAACCATTCAACATGAACAACATGTGTACCCGAAAAACAACCAAAAATCCCGAAGGACAACAGGGCGGGTGCTGGGTCTCCCAATAGGAGCTAGAAGAAAAGGAATTTACGGTAAGTAACAAAATTCCCTTCTTCTTCGGCGCTCCATTGGGAGACCCAGACGATTGGGACGTCCAAAAGCTGTCCCTGGGTGGGTAAAGAAATACCTCATGTTAGAGCTGTAAAACAGCCCTTCCCTACAAGGAGGCAACCGCCGCCTGCAGGACTCTTCTACCTAAGCTGGCATCCGCCTAAGCGTAGGTATGCACCTGACAATGCTTGGTGAAAGTGTGCAGACTCGACCAGGTAGCTGCCTGGCACACCTGCTGAGCCGTAGCCTGGTGCCGTAATGCCTAGGGCGCACCCACGGCTCTGGTAAAATGGGCTTTCAGCCCTGATGGAACCGGAAGCCCAGCAGAACAGTAGGCTTCAAGAATTGGTTCCTTGATCCATCGAGCCAGGGTGGATTTGGAAGCCTGCGACTCTTTACGCTGATTAGCGACAAGCCCAGAGAGTGCATCCGAGCGGCGCAGAGGCGCCGTGCGGGAAATGTAGATTCTGAGTGCTCTCACCAGATCCAACAAATGCAAATCCATTTCATATCGATGAAATGGATGAGGCAAAAGGAAGGTAAGGAGATATCCTGATTGAGATGAAATGGGGATACCACCTTAGGGAGAACTCCGGAATCGGGCGCAGCACTGCCTTGCCTTGGTGAAACACCAGGAAGGAAGCTTTTGGATGACAGCGCTGCTAGCTCGGACACTCTCCTAAGAGACGTGACCGCTACCAGAAAGGCCTCTTTCTGGGAAAGTCGAGAGAGTGAAACATCTCTCAGAGGCTCGAAGGGCGGCTTCTGGAGAGCAATTAGTACCCTGTTCAGATCCCATGGGTCCAACGGCCGTTTGTACAGAGGGACAATGTGACAAACCTCCTGCAGGAACGTGTGTACCTGAGGAAGTGGTGCTAGGCGCTTCTGAAGAATACAGATAGCGCTGAGACTTGTCCTTTGAGGGAGCCGAGTGACAACCTTTTTCCAAACCAGATTGCAGGAAGGAAGGAAAAGTAGGGAATGCAAATGGGCAGGGAGACACTCCCTGAGCAGAGCATTAAGAGAAGAATATCCTCCACATCCTGTGGTAGATCTTGGCAGACGTCAGTTTTCTAGTCTGTCTCATGGTGGCAATGACGTCCTGAGATAATCCTGAAGACGCTAGGATTCAGGACTCAAAGGCCATACCGTCAGGTTCAGGGCCGTAGAATTCAGATGGAAAAAACGTAGTGCCCACGGTTGGCAGACCGTGAGATGCCACAGATCCGGGGACTACGACCTCCTCAGCCAGTCTGTGGCGATGAGGATGGCGCGGCGGCAAACGGACCTGATGTTGCGTAGCCCTCTGGGCAGCAGTGTCAGAGGGGGAAACACTTAGGTAGCTGGAACTGCGACCAAACCTGAACTAAGGCGTCTGCCGCCAGAGCTCTTTGATCGTGATACCGCGCCATGAAAATCGGAACCTTGTTGTTGTGCCGAGACGCTATTAGGTCGACGTTCAGCATCCCCCAGCGTTGACAGATTTCCTGAAAACCGTCCGGGTGAAGATACCCTTCCCCTGCGTCCATACCCTGGCAACTGAGGAAGTCTGCTTCCCAGTTTTCTGCGCCCGGGATGTGAACTGCGGATATGGTGGATGCTCTGTCTTCCACCCCCATCAGACTCCGCCGGACTTCCTGGGAGGCTTGCCGACTGCGTGTTCCGCCTTGGTGGTAGATGTATGCCACCGCTGTGGAGTTGTCCGACTGAATTCGGATGTGTGTGCTTTCCAGCCACGGCTGGAAGGCTTGCAAGGCAAGATACACTGCCCAGATTTCCAGCACATTGATTTGAAGGATGGACTCCTCTAAAGAGAGTCCTTGACCGTCTGAGAAGGGGGACGTTCCTTCTAGGGACGTCGACTTCCCATCCCATTGGCAAAGAATGCCACATTGGAGTGGACGCAGATGAAACTGCGCGAAAGTGACTGCCTCTGCATGAGTCGTGTTAAGGGGTGTGACTGGCCATGAAGGAGAGACTGCACCCCCGTCTGTAGTGAACGTGTCCAGCGGAAGCTTCACTATCGCTGAGGGAGCGTGAAACTCCATGCCCAGATATGTCAGCGATTGGGTCGGTGTCAGATTTAACCTTGAGAAGATGATGATCCACCCGAAACTCTGGAGAGTCTCCAGCGCTACGCTCAGGCTGTGTTGGCATTCCTCTTGAGAGGGTGCCTTGACCAGTCGACCGTCCAAGGAAGGATCACCGAGTGACCCTGAGAGTGCAGGACTGCTCCCACTGCTGCCCTGAACTTGGTGAAAACCCGTAGGGCTGTCGCCAGACCGAAGGGCAGGGTTACGAACTGAAGATGCTCGTCTTCAATAACGAAACGTAGCAAACGTTGGTGCTCTGGAGCAATCGGCACGTGGAGATAAGCATCCTGTGTCTATTGATGCTAGGAAATCTCCTTGAGACATTGAGGCAATGACGGAGCGGAGGGATGCCATCCGGAATCGCCTGGCCTTCACGTGCTTGTTGAGCAGTTTTAGGTCCCCCACAATCAGATTGGAGGAAAAACCGTGTCTTGTTCCTGAAGAGGAACAGGAATTACCACTCCTTCTGCCTGCAGAAGAGCATCGGCTCGGTGGGTAAGTGGGGAAGTTCTGAAGAATCGAGCCGGAGGCCGAGAACAGAACTCTATCCTGTACACGTGAGACACAATGTCTCTCACCCACCGGTCTGTGACCTGTGGCAGCTAAATGTCGCCAAGGCGAGAGAGTCTGCCACCAACCGCGGATGCGGAGAGAGAGAGCTTAAAGTCATGAGGAGACCGCCTTGGAAGCGGTTCCTCTGGCTGCCTTCCTTGGGCGTGATTGAGCCCGCCTGGAATCTGAGCCCCTCTGAGCCTTTTGAGCCCTTTTGGACTAGGACAATTTGGACCTGCCCGAGCCTGGGAAGGACCGAAACCTCGACTGTCTCTCTCGGACAGCATTAATAGGGTAAGTCGCAATGCAGACATTGCGAGGATAAGGACGCTACCTGCGGCACAGATGTACCTGTGCTCAAGACCAGCTGCGCAAGACCAGCTGACATAGCTTAGAGTGCCCATACGGCTGCGAATGCCGGAGCAACCGACACGCCGATAGCTTCATAGACAGATTTCAACCAGAGGTCCATCTGTCTGTCAATGGCATCTTTAAGTGAAGTCCCATCTCCACTGCAACTATGGATCTAGCCGCAAGCCTGGAGATTGGGGGATCCACCTTTGGACCCTGGGTCCAGCGCCTGACCACGTCAGGGGGAAAGGGATAACATGTATCCTTAATACATTTGGAGAAACGCTTATCTGGTAAGCGTGGTGATTCTGCACTGCTTCTCTGAAGTCAGCGTGGCCAGAAAAGTACTCAATGTACGCTTGAGATACTGAAATGGGATTTCTCCTGCTGGGAAGCTGACTCCTCCACTGAAGGAGCTGGGGGAGAGATATCCAACATGCCATTGCTGGACGCTATAAGATCATTCACCATGGCGTCACCATCCGATGTATCCGGATTGAGAGCGGTGTCAGGAGCAAAGTCCTGATCAGCTACGTCTGCCTCATCATACAGAGAGTCCTCTGCTGTGACCCTGACTAGTGATGAGGCCGAGTGCCGCTCCCAGCGAGCTCGCTTAGGCTGTCTGGGACTGTCGTCCGTGTCAGAGCCTTCACCCTGGAATGCCTGGGACCCCCCGGAGCACTGATTTTGTTCCAAATGAGGGTGGCCAGGGAGCAATGATCAAGATTGCCCATGGCCTGTCTGGACTGCAAGTCACTATCCCATGACAATCTATCAGCCGAAACTGCAACACCGTCCCTGTCCATGGACAGGGTTCACAGGTGGTTCCTTTGGCCACCTCTAGTAGAGACCCCGGCTGACCAAGTGCTACAGGGGAGCATTGCACACAACGGGGGTCAGTGGAACCTGCCGGTGGAACAGTATCACATGCAGTAAAAACAGCATAGAAAGCCTGTGTTGCTTTTTTGCTGCTGTAGTCTAGCCATCTAGGAGCATATAGCCGAGAATAGCGACCGCACAGTGCAATGTATAGCATACAAGCATAAAGTACAAATGAGCACTTCAGCACATGCAATATGAGCAGCTTAGAAAGCCTGTGCCTTGGCACCCTTGCTTTTTTGCTGCTGTAGTCTAGCCATTCTAGGAGAATATCGCCAAGAATAGCGACCGTACAGTGCAATGTATAGCATACAAGCATAAGTACAAATGAACACTTCAGCACATGCAATACAAGCAGCATAGAAAAACTGTGCTTTAGCACCCTTGCTTTTTTGCTGCTGTTGTCTCGCCATCTAAGAGGGCATATAGCCAAAAATAGCGACCTACAGTGCAGTGTATAGCATACAAGCATAAAATACAAATGGACACAACGGTATTTAGTGGGGTCAGCACTTCAGGTGCTGCTTACCGCCCGCCTATAGGCGGGTGTGTGGTCGCCAGAGTCCTGTGACTGGCTGCCAGCTCGGACTGCAGGAATGGCTGCCGGCGTCCTTCTCCAGCTCGTGTGACGAGGGGCGGGCCGTGGGCGTGCCCCAGGCAAGAGCGGGAAACCGGCGTCCCACTGTGTCCAGTGAAGGGGGCTGGAGAATGCAAAGCAGACTCCAGCCCTCGGCGCTGACTTTCTGTACAGCGTCCCGCCTCTCCCCTGACTGGCAGGGGTGGGGGCGGGAACGAAACGAAAACTAGGCCGCAAAGCCGGGGACTCGAGTAATAAGAGCGGCCGTCCTATGTGCACGGCCAGCGCGGAGTCCCCGGCACACCACAAGTCCCAGCCGCGCCACAGTGTAAAAACACCTAGCAGCGGCCCGGCGCGGCAGTTCCCAATACATAAATTCACACAGCAAAGCTGCCGTGAATAATAGCACGAGCGCTCCGCGCTGTTGTCCCCGGCGCACTAGCACTCCCAGCAATGCTGGTGTGTGTGTGCGCGATGTGTACGGGGACACAGAGTACCTTAATGTAGCAGGGCCCTGTCCCTGACGATACTCAGCTCCATATCCAGCAGGTTCTCTGGGTCTGTGGATGGAGCCCGGTCTCAGTGCCTGGAGACCTGTAAGATCCCACTTCACCCAGAGCCCTGAGGGGGGATGGGGAAGGAAAACAGCATGTGGGCTCCAGCCTCCGTACCCGCAATGGGTACCTCAACCTTAACAAACACCCGACAAAAGTGGGGTGAGAAGGGAGCATGCTGGGGGCCCCATATGGGCCCACTTTTCTTCCATCCGACATAGTCAGCAGCTGCTGCTGACTAAAAACAGTGGAGCTATGCGTGGATGTCTGACCTCCTTCGCACAAAGCAGAAAACTGGTGAGCCAGTGATCCCACTGGGGGTGTATAGCCAGAAGGGGAGGGGCCTTACACTTTTTAGTGTAATGCTTTGTGTGGCCTCCGGAGGCAGTACTATACACCCAATCAACAATCGTCTGGGTCTCCCAATGGAGCGCCGAAGAAAATCAGTTTCCCCCAAAAATGAGACCAATTGTTTCAGGTATCGATTCTTACACTGAACATCTGGCAGAGTGGTTGGACAACCACCTCCAATTTCTTCCCAAAATGTCTCCTGGCTATGTATTGGATAGCAAACATGTGTTGAATATTATCTCTCAGATGAAATGGCAGGATAATTACAGTTGGTTAACTTGTGATGTGCAATCACTGTATACATCCATCCCACATTCTCTTGCCATTTTGGCTTTGAGAGATTTGCTTAACAAATATTCTGACTACTCGCTTGAACTACAAAATTATTTGGTGGATGTGACTGAATTTTTACTTAAGAACAACTATTTTACCTTTCTAAATAAAGGATATGTTCAGTTGCAGGGATGTTCAATGGGCGCACGATTTTCCCCCTCATTAGCGGGCATATTCATGTTTTGGTGGGAAGAACAATATATTTTTAATCAATGTAATCCTTTTTTCTCGGATATAGCTTTATATCTGAGATTTATAGATGATGTACTCATTGTATGGCAAAATCCAAACAAAAAAAATTGAGGATTTCATGTTTTACATCAATAACAATGCCCATAATCTTTTTTTCACTTTTTTCATGATGTATCAAAAATTAATTTTTTGGATATACAATTTCATGGGAAGGGTGATAATGGAGAAATTAATTGCAGCCTCTATAGAAAACCCATATCAGGCAATTCGCTGTTACATGCGGGAAGCTGCCATCCAAAGCATGTTATAGATAACATCCCTACAGGTGAATATGTCCGTGCTAGGAGGTGTTGCAACACCCAAAATGGGTTTGAGGTGGAATGCAACATTATTGAAAAAAGGTTTTTGGCAAGAGGTTATAAAATGAAAAATCTCCAAAAAGCCAAAACCAAGGCAAATAAAGCGAGTAGGTCACAATATTTGGACATGAATAAAATTAAAGACAGTCCCCAGAAAGAATTGTCAGTTGTTTTCTCAACAACATACAGCAAAAACTATTATGATGTAATTAAAATTATCAAAAAATATTTACCCATTTTATCTACAGATGACACATTATATCAAATCTTAAAAAATGGAGTTAAATTTGTTTCAAAAAGGAACATTACATTGGGATCCATGTTATCACCTAGTGATCACATGAACAGGTGCGGTTCCGCAAATGGGGAAAAAAATGCCGGCAATTGGTTACCTAGTACAGGTTCGTTTAAATGTGGCCATAGATCTTGTGGACTATGCGGTTATATGTTAAATGTAAAGGATTTTTCTTCATTCACTGATAAAAAAACTTATAAAATAATGTCACTTATAAACTGCAGTTCAGACCATGTGGTTTATTTGATATCTTGTACTATTTGTCAGTTACAATATATAGGCAGCACTTGTCGTTCCCTCAGAAAGAGGATATCTGAACACATCTATGATGTGAATAATGCCACCACGAGAAAATTATCAGGAGTGTCTCAACATTTTCGTGACGCACATGCAGGTGATTTGAAAGGCATGAAAGTTAATGCCATTGAAAAAATCAAACTACCTAGAAGAGGTGGAAATTTGAAAGATATCCTCTTTCAGAGAGAAATAAAATGGATGTTTTTAATGGGCACAAGATTTCCTAAGGGTTTAAATAAAAGAAATGAATTGATGTTTGCATATTAATCTTGCTTAAATACTATGTATGTATATAAGTGTTATGGCACTATATGGATTGATCCAACTTAATGGGTTAATGTTTTTGTAATTGTCTTGCTCTCTCCTTGCATTTGATCACATGTTTGGGTTCAGCCCTTTTTAAACAGTTCTGTGACTAGATGGTTTAGAGACTGAATAAGAACTGGATGTTCGAAACGCGTCCTCTCTGACAGGGGCTTTACCATTATAGCATGGACTTTTTAATGACAAGAAAATAAAGAAGTTTTTATTTTGAAGTACAAGATGCCTGGAGTTTTGTGCTGGTGAAATCTCTTAATCACTTCCTTGCACATGGACTGGCTCTCCAAATCTCTTCTCCGTGCACAGCCCAGGATTACTGGCTTCCATTGCACAGGTGAGCTGGGCAAAAAACCTTTTTCACTATCCATCCACTAGTGTATGCAGGAGAGAGAGGCAGGGGGAGCAGAACTACAAGGCTCAGCATACTCCATCCTCTAGTGTTTGCAGGAAAGCAGACAGCAGCTGCCGAACTACAAGGCTCAGCATCCTTCAGCCCAGACTGTATGCAGGAGTTTTTTGCCCAAAAATGTAAAATGTAAAAAAAAAAAAAAATGACGTGGGCTTTGCCATATTTTTGTATGCTAGCCAGGTACAGCAGGCAGGTACGGGCTGCCCCAAACCCCCAGCTGCCTATTTGTACCCGGCTGAGAACCAAAAATATAGGGAAGGCATTTTTTTAATTATTTCATGAAATAATTTAAGAAAAAAAAAAATGACGTGAGCTTCGCACAAATTTTGTGTCCAGCCAGGTACAACTAGGCAGCTGGGGATTGGAATCAGAGCAGAGGTCACCCTGCTCCAGCCAATAGCTGATGATATAGCAAATTTACAAGTTAGCCATGTGGACAGAGCCAGAGGTGCTTATCCTCAGCGCTCTTCAGATTTTCCGGTACGCCGTACCGGCACATACCACCACAAAAAAAGCACTGGGTGTAAGTAACACAGCAGCAGCACAAAGGTAAAAGACCTAAACAACAAGCAACGTGTCTCTAAGATTAAACCACATTGATGAGGCATCTCCCATAAAGGGAGGATGCACTAAATACCTGGCGCCTCTCAGTGATAGGCTGACAGACATTTCTGGGTTAGGGCATGCTGGCCCTTTAAGAAAAGGTGCATATACGCGCGCCCTAAGAGTGCCTGTGTGATGTACCAGGCCCTGGGAGTTAGCGGCAGGGACTGGGGAAGGAGCAGCCACTGCAGAGCGGCTGGGAGGGTGAATGTGCCGTCATCCCCACTGGGGAAAAGAAGCAGGACAATGCGAGGATGCTGGTATTTGTGTTACAGTACCACCCCTTACACCTCCCCCTTATCTAGGAATCTGTTAACGAGAAGAGGGGCATTAATGTTTTCCTTGGGCTCCCATGACCTCTCCTCGGGACCAAACCCCTTCCAGTCCACTATGAAGAGGGTTTTACTTCAAACTCTTTTTACAGCCAGGATAATTTTACGTCAAAGACATGTTCATCACTGTCCTGGGGAGGCAAGGTCCCTTGATTCCTGAAGTAGCGGCTCAGTATGACAGGTTTGAGAAGAGACACATGGAACTTGTAGGAGACATCCGCTGGAGCACTTCAAAGGGACCGATAAAGTGGGGACTCAACTTGTAGGATGGAAACTTGAGGCAGACATATCTGGAAGAGAGCCATACCTTGTCTCCAGGGTGGATCAAAGGAGGGTCAAGGCATCTGTTATCCACATGCCTCTTCATTCGGATGGAAAACTGCTTCAGGGAGGACTTGGTCTCCAACCAGATTTTGGAGAAACTTTTGACAAGAACATTGGCCGCTGTGTTGCCAGAGGTGATCACCACAGAGATTTTGGGCTACTGTACATAGTGTTTGGTATGTGGAATGGAGATTTAGTGGAGGACTCAATCATGCGGTTCTTGCATGAGAACTCTGCCCATGGAAGAAGCTTGGCCCAATTACTGTGGTACTCGTTGACGGAGTGCCGCATGAAATTCGTCAGGATCTGGTTGATTCATTCTAGTTGGCCGTTGGACTGTGGATGGTAGGTCGACGATAAGTCCAAGGTAACATCCAGCAGCTTACAGGTAGCCCTCCTAAATCGAGATGTGAATTGGACGCCTGTCAGACACAATATGGAGCAGTAGGCCACGCTGTCAGAGGATGTGCTGGATGAAGCACTGGCGCAGAAGGCAAACCAGACAGTGAAGTGAACTAGGCCATCTTGAGAAACCTATCCACTACTACCCAGATGATGGTACAACCAGAGGACCTTTGCAGGTCGGTGATGACGTCCCTTGAAATGTGCTGCCAAGGAGAAAACGGCACCAGTGACGGGAGTAGTCGCCCAGCGGGAAGCTTCTAAGGAATTTTGTTTTGTTACGGGGACACGAGAGGCTGGCTGAGACAAATTCCATGACGTCTTTTGTCCAGCATGACCGGCCAGCTTAGAGGAGTGACCTAATTGCAACACATGCCTACTATCCGTCTTAGCAATGAACGTCTTTCTGAGTGGAACCCACAACACATTTATAGAAGCCATTGGGAGCATCTTAGCGGACTTGATATATATTGAGGCACTTCCTCTTGATCAATTGACAGAAAGGACCTGGAAAGCGCATCTGCTTTGACATTCTTCTCGGCCGGATGGAAATGTAGAACAAAATCAAAGCGGACGAAGAACAACGATTATCGGGCTTGGCACGGATTCAGACTCTGAGCTGACTGTAGGTGGGCCATGTTTTTGTTGTTGGTGTAGATGATTACTGGATGCACTGCCTACTCCAGAAGGTATCACCATCCCTCCAGAGCCATCTTAATCGTTAACAGTTCTCAGTCTCCAATCGAGTAGTTGTGCTCAGAAGCAGAGAAGGCCCTGAAAAAAGAAATCACAGGTTACCATCTTACTGGCAGCAGACTTCTGCGTGACAACTGCACCTGTTCTAGAGGAAGAAACATTCACTTCCAGAAGGAACTGCCTAATAAACTCTGGTTTATGCAGCTCGGGAGCCGAAGAGAAGGCCTACTTCAGGGTGATAAACGTGCTCCCAGCTTCTGAAGACCACATCATTGGATTCACTCCTTGCAGGTCAAGGCTGAGATGGGAAGGATCCGGGATTAAAATTGCGGCATGAACTGGGGGTAATAGTTTGCAAAACTGAGAAACCCCTGGATTGCCTTTAATTCATTGGGATGGGGCCACTTGAACACCACCGAAACCTTATTCGGATAAATCTTTAAGCAGGAGTCCCAGATTACTAGACGCACTTCTGGAACTTGGTGTATAGACAATTCTCCTTTAGTCTCTGTAGTACCTGGCAAACATTCCTCCTGTCTGTAGGCAGATCGGAAGAGAATATAAGGTTGCCTTCCAGAGCAAGTCTCGGAATATATAGTTGACGAATTCCTGGAAGACCGCAGGAGTATTGCTGAGACCAAATGGCATTACCCAATACTTATAGTGGCCATCACGGGTATTAAAGGCTGTCTTTCATTCGTCACCAAACTGTATCCGGAGGAGGGTGTATGCACCATGGAGTTCGAGCTTGGAGAAGATCATGGAACCTTGGAAACGGTCAAACAATTCCAGCTGCTGCGAGTATTTTTTTTTTACCATGATTTGATTGAGTCCTGTATAACCAATACATGGCCAAAGGGAACCATCCTTTTTCTTTACAAAGAAGAATTCGGGTCCGGCTGGTGAGGAGGACTTTTTGATGAAACTCCTCACCAGGTTTTCCTTAATGTATTCGGACATGACTTAGGTCTCAGCCTGAGACAGAGGTTAGAAACGGACATGGGGAGGAGTGGAACAAAGAAGGTCTATAGGGCAGTCATACGGCCTAAGTGGTAACAGAGTTTCAGCCTCCTTCTTGTCAAAGATGTCCCCATAGACCTAGTAGCCAGACGGCAGACCCAGAAGATTAGATAGTCTCAAACGCCACCAAGCAAGTTGCATGAAGACGCAACAGCTTTAGTAGCAGGAGTAACCCCACCTGAGCACATCTCCCAATTTCCAGTCCAAAACTGGTTTATACATCCAAAGCCATGGCAGGCCCAATATCAAAGGATGCAACATTCCCGGTGGTACATGGAAGGCGATTCTCTCTGTGTGCAGCATTCCCACCCGAATGCAGTTTCGGTGAATCAGGTGTCACCATTTGTTACACACATGATGATATAAAGGGATGGAGAAAACTTCCTCTCACCTGGTATAGCCTCTCCTATAGAACCTACACTGGGCAGTTTCCCGGCTTCCTTGAGCAGAAGCAGATCAGGTGCGTAGGACATCCGCAATATAAGCACCCCTCTCCGGTGTGATGAACCTCAGGATGGACCTTCACCAGATACACTTGGTCCGCTTCCATGGCCCCGGATGGAGTTGTGGAGAATGCATAATGGGTCTCTGGAATGAAGGAGCCAGGCGCAACAACCTCTTCTCTCAGCTCGCCTCTCTGGATTTTTCTTGGAACCAGAGGTCAATGCACATAGCCAGCGATATCAGGTTGTCCAGAGAAGATGGCACATCTTAACCATTAAGCTTGTTCTGAATCCTACCAGACAATCTTTCCCAGAATATAGCCACCTGAGCTTCTTTATTCCAGCTATGTTCGGAGGACAGGGTGCGGAAATGGACAGCATACGGGCCTATGATGAGACTCCCTTAGCTGGGTCTAAGAATCTGGATGATTAGATCATTCCTGTCCCACAGCGGGTTGATCCAGGAAAGGGTCTTGTCAATCAGGTGTAACATCATAAAGGCCATTTTGGCCGGGTCCGAGATGAACAGATGTGGTAAAAGTTCGAAGTGCATGGAGCACTGGTTTATGAAGCCCCTGTATAGTTGGAGATCGCTGTCAAACCGTGGGGGAGACGACAGATGAGGACTGGAGCTTGGAGACAGAATTGCTGAAGGGGTAGGAGCTGCAGCCGGTACTGAGGCAGATGGAGACAAGGCTTGAGAATGGGTATCCAGTGATCAAAGATGAATCAGAATCCTGTTGTTCTCGCTACCAAACGACCTCTTGCTGCAGGCTGGTAAGCAGGACAACACTGGAGCCAGCGGGATCAATGGCCTGGGCAAACTGTAATGTGAGTGGGCGCTAGCAGGGAGTGGACCCACTGTGCCACAGCACACAGAATGCCTAAAGAGGATTGACTGTGGTTTCACGCTAGGTTTTCACCAGAGCCTTTGGTGAGGGTGTTGCGCTGTAGGTAGAAACCAGATGCCACTCAGGGAGACTGATATTGCAGCAGCTGACCCCAGGGGTATAAACATGGACAGTCTCTGATGAGGCAGGTGCTGCCGGGACAGCTGATGCGGAAGGCTTGGCTAAAATCGTGCAATGCAGCAGCGACCAGTATAGCAGGCCTGACCAATACGGTATGATGCAGCAGTGGCCAGTACGGCAGGTTCGGCCGACAGGGTACGATGCAGCAGGGGCTGGTATAACACACTTGACCGACAGGGTACAATGCACACAGAATGCCTAAAGAGGATTGACTGGTTTCAAACTAGGTTTTCACCAGAGTCTTTGGTGAGGGTGTTGCGCTGCAGGTACAAACCAGATGCCACTCAGGGATACTGGTGTTGCAATAGCTGACCCCAGGGGTATAAACATGGACAGTCTCTGATGAGGCAGGTGCTGCCGGGAAAGCTGATGCGGCAGGCTCGTCAAAATCGTACAATGCAGCAGCGGCCAGTATAGCAGGCCTGACCAATAGGGTACAATGCAGCAGCGGCCAGTATAGCAGGTTCAGCTGGAGTGGATAGATGCAACAGCAGCCGTACTAGAACACAGACAGGTTTTAGCAATGTGGAACACCGCACTAAACAGCAGCACTTAGGAACCTGACAACTAGCACCATATCGACTACGTTACCCAGACACCTCCCTTGACGGGGGAGAGAGGGAGCCTTAAATACCTAACTTTCGGGCTAGGGCGTTTTGGCCCTTTAAGAAAAGGTGCACACGCGCTCCCTAACAACACTCCCAGGAGACCTGTGCGGCATGCACAGGCCCCAGGAGACAGCAGTAGGAACCGGGACGGAGCAGCCACCACTGAGCAGTCAGGTGAAAATGTTGGCGTCCCTGCCAGGGGATGCGAGCAGGACAGTGCGGGGATGCCGGTAAGAGCTGTAGAACCAGCGTCCCTGCAGGGACGCCAACTTACTCACCATCCCAGACTAGTTGCTTCCTCTTCCCTGCCCTGCGGCCATCCACATGTGCACCTGCTTCCTCCTCCTCTCCCTGGGGCCTGTGCATGAAGCCAAGGATGCCAGGTAGTGTGCTTAGGGCATGCTTGCGCAAACCTGCCTTCCTCTTAAAGGGCTGGCACACCATTTCCCGGAAATGCCTCTTAGCTTATGGCTGAGAGGCACTAAGTAGTTAAGATGCCTGCGCAATGCCTTCAGTTAGTCACTATACCAATCTGCTAGCTAGTTGTCAAGTCCCGAGCTCCTGTCCCATTATCCCTGTGTCCGTCATCTGTACCGATCTTCCCATACTTATCTGTCCCTGCCATGCCCAACATAATTGTCCTTACTCACCTGCCTGTATGCCTCAGTCATCCTGACTGTACTTGCCTATGCCTGTGACAGTACCAGTGTTTGTACCTGCCCTGGGGGTCAACTGCCACAGTCCTGGTCACTGCCTTGGGAGTGTTACATAGCATCCACCTCGCACTGAATTGTAAGCCCGGGTCCCCCCTGTGGTCCATTGGGTCCACTAACTCCGCTCTGCGTGTGACACCTATGAGCGATTTTGAATCGTCACAAAAATGGTCAAAATCGCTCATCGGTGACATGCCCCCCTATTCTCGATTATCGCTGCTGCTCGGTGTACGAAGTGGTTCGTCACTCCTGCGGCAGCACACATCGCTATGTGTGACGCCGCAGGAACGAGGAACCTCTCCTTACCTGCTGCCGCCCGCAATGCGGAAGGAAGGAGGTGGGCGGGATGTTACGTCCCGCTCATCTCCGCCCCTCCACTTCTATTGGGCGGCGGTTCAGTGACGCTGCTGTGACGTCGCTGTGACGCTGAATGAACCGCCCCCTAAGAAAGGAGGCGGTTCGCTGGTCACAGCGACGTCGCAGAGCAGGTATATGCGTGTGACGCTGCTGTAGTGATAATGTTCGCTACGGCAGCGATCACACGATATTGCATGTACGATGGGAGCGGGTGCTTTAGCACTCGACATCGCTAGCAATTGCTAGCGATGTCGTAGCGTATAAAGCGGCCTTTAGTCTCACCTCTGCAATACACTGATTAGTATCCATCAATCCATCATATTAAATGGCAGGTAGGCATGAAGACAGCCAAGCAGACAGGCAGACAGACAGACAGATTATAAATGGAAGCCAAAATACATATTTGTCTTGAGCCTAAAGGGGTTAAAAAAAGTTATAACTTATCCATAGGATCGACTTTTTTAGCGTCTATGACATCTGTGCAGCAGGTGATTTTTTTTTTTTTTTGTCATGTATGTATAATGTAATGAATGCTTTCCTAGCAGAAGTAGCCTGAAAAATGGTCCGGTCACTTCTTTTAAATGCTTTATGTCTTTATAAACATGAAGTGCTTAACAGAAAATGTATACACAGCAAGTTGTTTTTACGATTGCTGTTTATACATTCATTTAGTAAATGTGGAGAGGAAACCGGGCACTGCTATTCTTATTAATTGAACCGCTGTGTGTAGATCCTGTGAACACCGCTTAGTAGACAGGTGCACATCCAGGAGGAAAGAATTGCAGCACTCACATCAGCCTTCAGTGAGCCTTCAGTGTAGTTCTTTAATTTTTCAAAAGCGAGGCAGGTACATGTGGAACGGGGAGTGAGGGTAAGCTAGTGACGCCGGACGATGTTTATTGAAAAATAAAAGAACCACACTGAAGGCTGGATGTGAGTGCTGCCATTCTTTCCTCCACCTGGACATTCATTCTTTTTAACCTCTTAAAGCGCACCAATCACCAGGATTTTCATATATAACCTAAAGCCAGGGGTATACTGACACTATCATGATGATTCTATACATACCTTTAGTTGTCAGCTAGGATGTATAGGTTTTGAAACATAAGCAAGCAAAGTTTATAAAATCAGCAGCTTGTGTAACCGCAACTGCAGCAGCTGATAGCTGGGTGGGTATTCATAGTTACCCCTCCCTCTGTTTCTTATGCTGATTCTATTATACAATTGTTTTACTTTGTGACTAAAAGGACCTGTGCTGATGTCATACTCATGGGACCAGAAGGGGTGGGGCCTCAGCCAACATAGCTTATACCAGGAAGCAACATTTTACTGTTAGCTGAGGCCCAGTCCCAGCTGCTGTCACGCAGCAAGCTGCTGATTTTACAAACTTTATTTGCTTGTATTTCAAAACCTATACATCCTAACTGACAATTAAATGTATGTATACAATCAGCATGATAGTGCCAGTATAACACTGGCTTTAGGTTATATAGGAAAATCCTGGTGATTGGTGTGCTTTAAGGACAAAGCCAATTTTGACCTTCATGACCGGGCCAAATTTTAGAAATATGACCACTTTCACTTTATGGGTATGTGCGCACGTTGCGTTCTGTCAAGTGCAGAAAAAATGCACCCTCTGGCAGACTGGACAACTGTGCATACCGCGTTGGACTATAAAAATGCATCCATAATGCGTGCATTTTGTATGCGTTTTTAATGAATTTAGGATGCATTTTTGATAGTACAGTCGCACTCAGCTCTGCTACATCCCCATAGAGCATGGCTGGCTGCGAGACAGAGCCACGCAATCAGAATGAACTCGGATGAACTTCACCCGACTTCATTGTCATAGCGCGGCCCTGTCTGTGTGCTGCGGCCTGATTTGCGGTCACCGGTGAAGGACTCACCAGTGACCGCAAATCACCTGAGTGACTGAAGTGAGCCGCGCGATCAGCGGTGCCGTCACTCAGGTTACCCATGGCCAGCTGGAGTCCTCCATCCGAGACCACAAATCACCTGAGTGAGGGCACCGCTGATCGCGGGGCTCACTTCAGTCACTCGGGCAACTTGCTGTCACAGTTGGAGGATCCAGCGGTGGCCGCGGGTAACCTGAGTGCCGTCACCGCTGATAGCACGACTCACTTCAGTTGCTCATGGGATTTGCGGTCACTGGTGAGTCCTTCACCGGTGACCGCAAATTAGGCCGCAGCAGTTGCTTCAGTTGCTGCATGGAGCTGACAGAGAGCGGTCGTGGTCTGGACAGCTCACTGTCAGCTTCTGATGTAGCAGAGCTGAAAGCGTCATGGGACCTCGTGTGGATTACGTCGGACCTGGAGGGCTGTTTGGAGATTAATAAAGTGGTGAAAGAGGGTGGTTTTTTTGTCTTTTATTTCACATAAAGGATTTCTTGGGTGTATGTGTTTATTTTCTTTAACTTACAGATTAATCATGGGGGGGTGTCTCATAGACATAGATGTCTGCCATGATTAACCTAGGACTTAGCTATGGGCTGCCATTAACTCCTTATTACCCAGATTGCCACCACACCATCTAATGGATACGGCAATTCCGGGCAGCTGCTGGCTGATATCTTTAGGCTGGGGGGCTCCCTATAACATGGGGCTCCCCATCCTGAGAATATCAGACTTCAGCTGTGTGGCTTTACCTTGGCTGGTATCAAAATTGGGGGGGGACTGCATGTCGGTTTTTTTTATTATTTATTTATTATACTGCACGATATAGATCCACCCACTGGCGGTTGTGATTGGTTGCAGTGCGACAGCTGTCACTCAGCCTGGCGCCGGTGGGTGGGGGAAGCAGTGAATACGAGATGGAATAATGAGCGGTCGGCATTTTCAAAAGCTGGAGAAGCAGCCGGAGATTTGTAACAGCTGTGCATTGCTGCACCGGTGATTGATGAGTATGAGAGAGAGAGAGGCAGAGACAACGACCGACCAACCGACAGAGAGAGAAAGAGAGACCGACCGACAGAGAGAGAAGACGACTGACCGACAGAGAGAGGGAGAGACCGACATCAACAGAGAGACAGACATCGACAGAGAGAGACTGACAAAGAGACCGAAAGACCTGCGTTTACTTTGTCAAAAAAGCATAAAATACGCAACAAAAATGCTGTGCAAGCGCACAGCTAAACATTTTGGTTGCATTTTGACACACCTCATTGATTTCAATGGGTGGAAAATGCAACCAAAACGCACAAAAGTAGTGACATGCTGCTTTTTTAAACACATCGATTTTGTCAATTTTGTATCCAATACGCTGTTTAAAAACGTAACGTGCGCATGGAGTTTGCTGACTTCTCATAGACTTTGCTGGGGAAGCACAACGCATGCATTTTGACAATGACATGCTGCAGTTTTAAACGCAGGCAAAACGCAGGAAAAAAACGCAACGTGTGCACATAGCCTATGAGTTAATAGCTCTGGAACACTTGAACGGATCCCAGTAATTCTGAGCTTGTTTTTTAGTGGCATATTGTACTTTATTGTAGTGGTAAATTTAGGAAATTTTTTTATTTTGTGAAAAAAAAATCGGAAATTTGAACACAATTTTGCAATTTTTAAACTGATTTTTTTATGCGCCTAAACAATAGAATTATGCCACACAAAATAGTTAAGAAATACATTTTTTAAACATTTTTTTTCTTGTTAGGTGGTTAGAAGTGTTTAAAGTTCATCAGCAATTTCTCATTTTTTCAACAAAATTTTAAAAAACATTTTTTTAGGGACCACATAACAATTGAAGTGACTTTGTGAGGCCTAGGTGACAGAAAATACCCAAAAGTGACACCATTCTAAAAACTGCACCCGTCAAAGTACTCAGAACCACATTCAAGAAGTTTTGTTAACCCTTCAGGTGCTTCACAGGAACTACAGCAATATGGAATGAAAAAAAAAATAACATTTTAACTAAAAATGTTGCTCTAACCCAGGGGTGGGCAATTAATTTTCCCATGGGGCCGCATGAGAAATTGGGATGGTTTTAGAGGGCCGGACTAATATAATTAACTCAGTTTTACCCAATACTGTATATAGCGTATATACTATCCCTTCATATACAAACAGTAAGTTACGGACTGTGTGACCCCTCGTGGCCCTGCACGCACACATGTCCTTTTTTTCTCTGGCAGCACAGGTGTCACACGGATCGCACACTGATGTGATCTGTGTGACATCAGTGTGACAAATACCAGAGAAAACACGGGTCTTTTTAATAAAAAGATTTTCTATATTTACCTCTCTCCAGCGCTGCTGTCTCTGGCTCTGCTGCCTCCCGCTCCTTATCGCTGGTAATTATACTCACTGAATATTCACTGCAGTGAGCAGCTGGAAGCAGGGACAGCGCTGGGGACCGCATCGCTGGGTGAGTATACAGGTGTGTGTGTATGTTGAGAACCTGATAACAGAGAGTGATAGAAGAAGGGTCTTAGGGTACCTTCACACTTAGCGATGCAGCAGCGATCCGACCAGCGATCTGACCTGGTCAGGATCGCTGCTGCATCGCTACATGGTCGCTGGTGAGCTGTCAAACAGGCAGATCTCACCAGCGACCAGTGAACAGCCCCCAGCCAGCAGCGACGTGCAAGCGACGCTGCGCTTGCACGGAGCCGCCGTCTGGAAGCTGCGGAGACTGGTAACTAAGGTAAACATCGGGTATGGTTACCCGATGTTTACATTAGTTACCAGTGTGAGCAGGGAGCAGGGAGCCGCGCACACTGAGCGCTGGCTCCTTGCTCTCCTAGCTACAGTACACATCGGGTTAATTAACCCGATGTGTAATGCAGCTACATGTGCAGAGAGCAGGGAGCCGCGCACACTGCTTAGCGCTGGCTCCTTGCTCTCCTAGCTGCTGTACACATCGGGTTAATTAACCCGATGTGTACAGCAGCTACATGTGCAGAGAGCCGGAGCCGGCACTGGCAGCGTGAGAGCTGCAGAGGCTGGTAACTAAGGTAAATATCGGGTAACCACCTTGGTTACCCGATGTTTATCTTGGATACAGCTTACCTCAGCTGTCAGACGCCGGCTCCTGCTCCCTGCTCGCTTCATTTGTCGCTCTCTTGCTGTCACACACAGCGATCTGTGTGTCACAGCAGGAGAGCGGCTTTGAAGAAAACGAACCAGGGCTGTGTGTAACGAGCAGCGATCTCGCAGCAGGGGCCAGATCGCTGCTCATTGTCACACACAGCGAGATCGCTAATGAGGTCACTGCTGCGTCACAAAAAGCGTGACTCAGCAGCGATCTCGGCAGCGAGCTCGCTGTGTGTGAAGCACCCCTTAATTCCGCGCCAAGGACTCAATGGATCCAGGAAGAGATTAATGCTTCTTTAATAACATGCACAAGTCTACGCGTTTCTGGGGACACAGCTCCCTTCATCAGGACATTGGCAAGAGAACATCAAATCTGGTTTCAAGTGAGATGGTGAAGTATAAAAGCATGCAATGATGTCATAGGAAACACCCATCCTGAAAAAAACTTTGAAAGCGGGCGGGATCCAGATCATTCTAAAAATCTGTATGTTCAAACAGTTCCCTGAATATTGAATTATGATCAAAAAAAGTTATATACACTTCTACTAACATACAGTAAATATGTACAATAATCCTGACAAAAGAAAAAACAAAATAAATATATAATATATAATAGATACTGAACGACATACACGGGGTTAGAACCTGGTGTAAAAGAAAGTAAAACAGCACGATTTCATGGAGGAGCAGAGACATCAACCACAGGACTACCGCCCCAAGTTGTAATTTATTATAGTCCTAAGGTAGTTTCCTATTAGGCAGGCAGCCTAAGGGTATAATGATGGAGCTCAAATTGCTGTCAAGGAATTGCTAGAAGAGAGCGGATAGCCGAGGGCTATGTGTGGAGTATATTGTGGAACCTTCCATGAAATGCAGTACAGAGCTAGTGTCAGAGAGGTGAACAAAGTTCAGAGGCGTGGGGGAAAAAAACACAACCAACGTACGCCTGTGCAGACTGGTGCTCAGAAAAAACAGGCAAAAATCAGAGAGACACAGTGTCTAACATATAGAAACTCGGGGGATATATATTCACTGGGGGAAAAACTTTATATTGGATGGACCACGGTCAAAAAACAGCTCATCTATAATGAAAAATGGAGCAAGTTTTTGGTTTTTTTTTTTATATATATATATTTTTATATTTATTCGGAATTGTGTGTCCGATGTAATAGTATATAGGAATACATCACAAATATAGCTCTTATTACTATTTAAATTATGTGGTTAGGGGGGGTGAAAAACGACAAGGGGCAAACTAAGTTTGAACCTCATTCAAACTATAATAAGTTCAATTACTGGAGGAGGGGGATGATCATAATGTAAAAGACTGGATAAGGGAGGAAAAAAAAAAAAAAAAATATAATCCTCATAGTGTAAGAAGGAAAAGTGGTTAAAAAAATATATATCTATTAATTTTTATTACGACAATTAAAAACTAGGAAGCATCTCTGTATTTAAAAGCAATTCACCCTAAAAAATTATTTGAAAAAAATATATATATAAATATATAAAAAAAATTATTAAAAAACTGGTTTAAGACATATATAAAAAATGTTGTGGAATCATTAATAAATAAGTGAAAATTGAGAAAAATTATTATTACGGGTATATATAACCTAAAATCAATAGAATAGATCAGTGACCTCATTGAGACCCAACGGTTTAAGTGTACGTAGTCTATAGATCCAATAGGTCTCCTTTTTGTTGAGCATTTCCATACGGTTAGGGATAAAAGGTGGGATCTGTTCAATAGGGGTGACCCTAAGCTTAGATCTCCTATTGTGTGCTATAGTGACATGCCTAGACAATCCGTGTAGGAGAAAGCCTTTTTTAATGTTGTGACGATGTGAATTCAATCTATTGTGTAGTGGTTGTATCGTTCTGCCCACATACTGCTTATTACATTCACATTCGATCAAATAAATGACATAGTCAGATTGGCATGTTAGGTGGGTTTTGATAGGATAAAATTCCCCCCCGAACCAGAACAGAATTGTGTCCTCCTATGTTGTATCGAGTAACAACAAAGGCAGTTTCTCATAAGGCATTTATAAGCACCACAGGGTTTGACAGAAGACTGGGAGATGGGAACCTCCCTAAGTCTACTGGGGGCTAGCATATTCTTTAAGCTGGAGGCTCTCTTGAAGGTCACCCCGGGTTGTGCCGGTAAGCACCCCCCTAGGACCGGGTCATTTAGGAGAACCCCCCAATGTTTGGAAAGAATCTTCCTGATCCTTTCACCATCATTACTGAAAGTGGTGAGGAAGTTTGAGGAAAGTCACAGGGCTTTGTGTCCCCAATCCCCCTTACTTTTTGTCTGATCAAATCTGTCTGGGTCAGGGTACTCGTAGCTTTATACGCTCCCTTGACAAGGTTAAGGGGGTATTCTTTCTCAAGGAACCTCTCCTTTAAAATGTCAGCCTGTTGTTTAAAATCAATGTTGAGCGAACAGTTCTTACGGATTCTTTTGTATTGGTTCTTTGGTATATTAATAAGCCACTTGCTGTAGTGACTGCTGGAATAATGAATATACCCATTGCTGTCAACCTTCTTGAAATAGGTTTTTGTTAAAATCCGCCCATTGTTGTGCCAGAGGGTCAGATCAAGAAAATCAATACTGTCCTTCTGTATATTGGGTGAGAAGGACAGACCCCAATTGTTACTCAACAGGTGTTCCAGAAACAACCCCACATTATTACTGGTATTATCCCATATAACGAACAGGTCATCAATATAACGTTTATACAAAATGATGTGTTTAAAAAAATTTGAATTATAAATATATAAAAGCTCAAAGGCCCCCATAAATAAATTTGCGAACGTCGGTGCGACCTTTGAGCCCATCGCGGTCCCGCAGTGCTGATGGTATATTTTATCTTGGAAAGAGAAGAAATTATTAGTTAAAATGAACTCCATCCCTTTCAGGATGAAGTCTTTCTGACCCATCGGTAGGCGATCATCTACCATTAAAAATTGTTCAAAACACTCCAGCCCAAGGTCATGCGCAATATTGGTATAAAGAGCCGTAATATCTAAAGAAATGAAAAGATAGGATTCCTTCCATTCAATATCTTTAGTTAGAGTGATGAGCTGTGTGGAATCACGAAGGTAACTCTTCAAATTCATACATGGACCCTCATGATACAGTCTATATAGGCGGCTAAATTAACCGTGAGGGAATCAATCCCTGAGATAATAGGTCGCCCTGGGGGATCCACCAAGCTCTTGTGAATTTTTGGTAAATGATAGTAAAAAGCCATTCTTGGATTATCAATCTCCAAGAAGGCTTTCTCATTTTTATTGAGTATCCTCATGTCCACAGCTGTTTGTATGAATATACGGTAATTGGCCACTGCATTATCATATTCTTCAATCCCTACTATTTTGTAGTGTGATGGATTAGATAAATTCCTCAATGCTTCTTTTATGTATGTCTCTTTATCCTGCAATACTATGCCACCTCCCTTGTCAGCATTCCTGATAACAAGTTCATGATTATTTTTGAGGGACCGGAGACCTTTTTTCTCTTCTGAACTCAGATTGGGTTTATGGGGGTAACTGGAACGGGTCAATCTCTTGAAATCCTCCAGCACGAGATCGCTGAAGGTTTTCAGATGGTGACCTTTGCTCTGCAAGGGGTAAAACCTAGACTTTGGTCTTAGGTCTGTATGTAAAAATCCCTCAGGATCTCCCGAAGATTCCATGGGGTTATATTTATTCAACTGGAAGTGTCTGGTCAACGTCAACTTCCTGATGAACTTCTGGAAATCCAGATAGATGTCAAAATCATTGGCATGAGCGGAGGGGCAAAAGGAGAGACCTTTGCTCAGTACTTGGTCTTCCCCTTTGGTCAGAATATGGCTGGATAAATTAAAAATACTGGATTTTTGATTAATTACTTTAGACTTTTTTTGTCTTTCTTGCTGGACCCTACGGCCAGCCCGTCGCCCTCTCCGTAATCTTTTCTCTTCCCTTATCTGGGGGTGAGAAAATCCGTCATCTGCACCTGCGTCATTCTCAGGGCCGTGTTCTTGGCCATGGCTAAAAAAGGGACGCACATATTGTTTTTTTCTGTGTTGTCTATTGTGATGATATTCTGTGTGGGATTACTCCGGACAAACTCTTGAGATGGGAGGGGGTTGAATTCTTCCACCCCAGGTAAGGTCTCTGGGAGTGGAGTATACTCATCATAAATGGAAAGATCTAAGAGATCCATATCTTCCTGGACCGTGGGGACAGTACCTGGAAGACTGGGGGTATTGTTCTCAGAGATCTCAATTGTCTCTCTTTCTTTACGAATCTTCTCAATCTGGAGTCTGATCAGGGCCAGCTGTTCCCTGGTTTTTTCAAAGTCTCTGGGCAGGGTATTAACCTTTTGGATGTTACTCGGGGCCTTTACACCTAGATCAGGAATGAAAACCTCATCAGGTATTAGAGGTGCAAGAGTGGGATTGGGAGCTACATGGGCAGAAACAGAGGGTTCACTAGTATTGGAGTGCTGTTCTTTAGTGTTATTAAAATTATCTTTATTAGTTGTGTTCTTATGAAATTTGCTATTAAAGAAATTTCTGTTGAAACTGGTGGACCTAGTCCTTTTGTATGTCTTCTCTTTCCAAGATAAAATATACCATCAGCACTGCGGGACCGCGATGGGCTCAAAGGTCGCACCGACGTTCGCAAATTTATTTATGGGGGCCTTTGAGCTTTTATATATTTATAATTCAAATTTTTTTAAAACACATCATTTTGTATAAACGTTATATTGATGACCTGTTCGTTATATGGGATAATACCAGTAATAATGTGGGGTTGTTTCTGGAACACCTGTTGAGTAACAATTGGGGTCTGTCCTTCTCACCCAATATACAGAAGGACAGTATTGATTTTCTTGATCTGACCCTCTGGCACAACAATGGGCGGATTTTAACAAAAACCTATTTCAAGAAGGTTGACAGCAATGGGTATATTCATTATTCCAGCAGTCACTACAGCAAGTGGCTTATTAATATACCAAAGAACCAATACAAAAGAATCCGTAAGAACTGTTCGCTCAACATTGATTTTAAACAACAGGCTGACATTTTAAAGGAGAGGTTCCTTGAGAAAGAATACCCCCTTAACCTTGTCAAGGGAGCGTATAAAGCTACGAGTACCCTGACCCAGACAGATTTGATCAGACAAAAAGTAAGGGGGATTGGGGACACAAAGCCCTGTGACTTTTCCTCAAACTTCCTCACCACTTTCAGTAATGATGGTGAGAGGATCAGGAAGATTCTTTCCAAATATTGGGGGGTTCTCCTAAATGACCCGGTCCTAGGGGGGTGCTTACCGGCACAACCCGGGGTGACCTTCAGGAGAGCCTCCAGCTTAAAGAATATGCTAGCCCCCAGTAGACTTAGGGAGGTTCCCATCTCCCAGTCTTCTGTCAAACCATGTGGTGCTTATAAATGCCTTATGAGAAACTGCCTTTGTTGTTACTCGATACAACATAGGAGGACACAATTCTGTTCTGGTTCAGGGGGGGAATTTTATCCTATCAAAACCCACCTAACATGCCAATCTGACTATGTCATTTATTTGATCGAATGTGAATGTAATAAGCAGTATGTGGGCAGAACGATACAACCACTACACAATAGATTGAATTCACATCGTCACAACATTAAAAAAGGCTTTCTCCTACACGGATTGTCTAGGCATGTCACTATAGCACACAATAGGAGATCTAAGCTTAGGGTCACCCCTATTGAACAGATCCCACCTTTTATCCCTAACCGTATGGAAATGCTCAACAAAAAGGAGACCTATTGGATCTATAGACTACGTACACTTAAACCGTTGGGTCTCAATGAGGTCACTGATCTATTCTATTGATTTTAGGTTATATATACCCGTAATAATAATTTTTCTCAATTTTCACTTATTTATTAATGATTCCACAACATTTTTTATATATGTCTTAAACCAGTTTTTTTATATTTTTTTATATATTTATATATATATTTTTTTTCAAATAATTTTTTAGGGTGAATTGCTTTTAAATACAGAGATGCTTCCTAGTTTTTAATTGTCGTAATAAAAATTAATAGATATATATTTTTTTAACCACTTTTCCTTCTTACACTATGAGGATTATATTTTTTTTTTTCCTCCCTTATCCAGTCTTTTACATTATGATCATCCTCCTCCTCCAGTAATTGAACTTATTATAGTTTGAATGAGGTTCAAACTTAGTTTGCCCCTTGTCGTTTTTCACCCCCCCTAACCACATAATTTAAATAGTAATAAGAGCTATATTTGTGATGTATTCCTATATACTATTACATCGGACAAGCACTTCCGAATAAATATAAAAATATATATATATATATATATATAAAAAAAAAACTTGCTCCATTTTTCATTATAGATGAGCTGTTTTTTGACCGTGGTCCATCCAATATAAAGTTTTTCCCCCAGTGAATATATATCCCCCGAGTTTCTATATGTTAGACACTGTGTCTCTCTGATTTTTGCCTGTTTTTTCTGAGCACCAGTCTGCACAGGCGTACGTTGGTTGTGTTTTTTTCCCCCACGCCTCTGAACTTTGTTCACCTCTCTGACACTAGCTCCGTACTGCATTTCATTGAAGGTTCCACAATATACTCCACACATAGCCCTCGGCTATCCGCTCTCTTCTAGCAATTCCTTGACAGCAATTTGAGCTCCATCATTATACCCTTAGGCTGCCTGCCTAATAGGAAACTACCTTAGGACTATAATAAATTACAACTCGGGGCGGTAGTCCTGTGGTTGATGTCTCTGCTCCTCCATGAAATCGTGCTGTTTTACTTTCTTTTACACCAGGTTCTAACCCCGTGTATGTCGTTCAGTATCTATTATATATTATATATTTATTTTTGTTTTTTCTTTTGTCAGGATTATTGTACATATTTACTGTATGTTAGTAGAAGTGTATATAACTTTTTTTGATCATAATTCAATATTCAGGGAACTGTTTGAACATACAGATTTTTAGAATGATCTGGATCCCGCCCGCTTTCAAAGTTTTTTTCAGGATGGGTGTTTCCTATGACATCATTGCATGCTTTTATACTTCACCATCTCACTTGAAACCAGATTTGATGTTCTCTTGCCAATGTCCTGATGAAGGGAGCTGTGTCTCCAGAAACGCGTAGACTTGTGCATGTTATTAAAGAAGCATTAATCTCTTCCTGGATCCATTGAGTCCTTGGCGCGGAATTAAGACCCTTCTTCTATCACTCTCTGTTATCAGCCAACTTTGGGACTGCTGCCTTGACCTGGATCTTATATATGCCTGTATAGTGGTTGTGACTGGCACAACCATTATAGGTGAGTGTGTTTTTATTACATATCTTCCTCCCTTTTTGGGGTAAGACCCTATTGCGCTTTTCTTTCCACAGTTTCTCATCTATGTTGAGAACCTGGAAGCCGGAGCATCTCGGGGACTCGTCACAGTTCCCAATGAACTCTGATGAACCATGAAGCTGTAGCGTGGGTGTCGCAGGATGGTCATCAAAGTTCATTGGAGACTCTGATGACCTCCTGGAGGTCACTGTGCTTGCAGAATACTCACCTGTCCCTGCGGTGATGTCCTCAACGGTGCTGTGCCCGGTGCTGTCATCGCGATGCTCCGGCTTCCAGGTCCTGAGTGCGGTGAATAATCAATGAATGAGCAGTGGTCAGAAGCGGGAGGCAGCAGAGCTGAAGAAAGCAGGTAAATATGGAAAATCTTTTTATTTCACAGACTCGTGTTTTCTCCGGTACCTGTCACATATATGCAAACAGGTACCGGAGAAACGCAATCAGGCCCTGTAATGGCGGTATGGCGCTGCAGGGGGCGGGGAGAGAGCACGTGGTACCCGATGTAACTCCAGTACCACTCGCAGTTACGGGCTTTTCTCTCTGCACGCACGCACACATACATACACACACGCACACGCTATATACACAAACAATCCCCATATACTACATCACTACACCCCCATATACACCTGTAATATACATCACTACACCCCCATATACACCTGTAATATACATCACTACACCCCCATATACACCTGTAATATACATCACTTCACCCCCATATATACCTGTAATATACATCACTACACCCCTATATACACCTGTAATATACATCACTGCACCCCCATATACACCTGTAATATACATCACTGCACCCCCATATACACCTGTAATATACATCACTACACCCCTATATACACCTGTAATATACATCACTACACCCCTATATACACTTGTAATATACATCACTACATCCACATATACATCACTAGACCCCTATATACTACACGTGTAAAACTACATTGCCATATACTACATCACTACACCCAAATATTACTCACCAGTTACCCCCCCCCTCCACTCCACTCCCCCCATTGTCCCCTCTGGTTACTTAGTCACCACTCACCTTTCCCTCCTCAGGCACCTCCGTACGGGCTCCCACTGACATCCTTCTTCTCTTGTACGGCTCCTTGCTGAGCTGCTTCCTCTCTCCGTACGGGCTCCGGCTGCTGCATCTTCTTCTCCTGCCGGGGCGGGAACTTTTCAAATGACACACGCGCGCGCCGTACTGACGACATCAGGGCGCGCGCGTGTGTGTCACAGAGAAAGTTCCGGCAGGAAACAGAGGACAGATTCCTGCGTTCCGCTGCTGCACTGTGCGGTGCTGCAGTATCTGTCCTCTGTTCCCTGCCGGCACGCAGCGTATGATAAGGGCAATCTGACCACGGGCCGCCCGGAGCCTGGAGCTCCGGACAACAGGTCAGATTGCCCTCATCAGTGACCGGCCAGCAAGGACGCCCGGAGCCAGGCGGGCCGGTCACAGAGAGTAGGCGGGCCGGATGTGGCCCGCGGGCCGCCCCTTGCCCAGGTCTGCTCTAACCCCAATTTATTCACTTTTAGAAGAAATAACATATCAAAATGGACCCCAAAACTAGTTACCCAGTTTCTTCTGAGAGCACTGATATCCCACATGTGGTCAGAAAGCTCTGTTTGGACAAATGGGAGGGCCCGGAACAGAAGGAGCGGTATTTGAATTTTGGAAAGCAAATTTGGCTGAAATAGATTGCGGACACCATGTTGCATTTGCAGGCTGACTAACTCTGGGATGTCGTGTCAGCCCTCCTACTGAGATGTGAGTGTTGTGGGTGGGAGAAACGGGCAATAAATACCCATGATCAGGGTTTGGGCCACTGCAGACTTTAGCTCTATTCTCCACACAGGGAACACTCGTGTTCGCAGCATAAATTGACATGCTGAGGCTCAGGAAGCCGCTCTGCATGTCAGTTTATGCTGAAGAGAAAAGAAGTGCAGTGGGCATGAGATTTCTAAAAATCCTTCCACTGTGCTTATACTGTATAATGCAGCATTTTGGACACAGTGAAAACACGCTGAGTTCAAAACACTACAAACCCTGATTATGGCCATGCAGCTTAAAAAGCTTGGATGGGTAGATAGATGTCAAACACATATATAATGTCCCCCAGCCCCTATATATTTTAAGCTTGGAAAATTTAGTGTCTTTGATGTGGCACTAGAGGGTGTTTAGCCCTAAATGCAGACAGCTGCAGCCTGCATATTGCAGATGTCAGCTTTACCTTGGCTGGTAATCCAAAACAGAGGGCACCCATGCTGTTTTATAATAAATAAAAAAATAACTTGGGGTCCCCCCCCCAAATTGGATTACCAGACAAGGTGAAAAAGACAGTTGATGTCTAGTATGCTCAGGCTGGGAAGGGCCATGTTTATTTGGCCCTCCCTAGCCTAAAAATAGCAGGTCGCAGCTGCCTCAGAAGTGGCACATCCATTAAATACACTTCACCCTGGCTCATCCCATTGCCCTGGTGTGATGGCAAGCAGGATAATTTAAGGGGTTGATGCTAGCTGTGTAGCGTCAGCAGACATCAAGCCCAGGGGTTAGTAATGTCAAGGAATCTATCAGATACCAAACATTACTAACCAAATCAGTAATAAAAAAAAAAAACAAAGACAACAAAAAAAATGTATTTGAAATAAACCACTACCCAACACAATCCCTATTTCACCAATTTATTTCATAAAAAATTGCTAGGAAAAAAATCCCAATCTTGTTTACTGTAATCCAATTTGGTCTGTCGCAAGCCATTTTGAAGATCTCACCACGGCTCTGTCTTCCAGCAGATGGGGGGCACACTCCGTGAACGCATGACCTGGAAATGCAAGCACTTCCGGGGGGGGGGGACTTTGGCCACACCAGAAGAAGACATTTCTTTTCCATCTGACATGTTTGATCATGTCAGATGAAAGAGAAATCATTTTTTAATCGCCAATGTATTTTATTTTTACATCACGTGACCAGAAAAAAAAAACGGCTCAGATTGTGATCCTCAGGGTTTCAGCTACCCTTAGTAGCTGAGACCCTGAATATTTTCCGACACGGGGGGCGCTATACCATTATTCCTGAGCATTTTTAAAAAGTGGTGCTTTAGAATAAGGCCCCTTAACTGCCAAAGTTAAAAGGTAAATTGGCAGCTGTTAAGGAGCTAAAATTAATTTGGCGCTTTTCAAGTGGGTTATGGAACATACTAGCCTTCTTTTCCGCTAGAAAAAATATCACAAAAAAAAAAAAAATAAAATACAAAAACGCTTTTCAATAGTATGTGTTTTGTGGTGTAGTTTTGTAAAGTCACGCTGTTTTGATGGGGTGGGGGGTTAGTGCACTTTTCTGTGTTGTCTTTGAGGTTATTCATGTTGATATGGGATGTAACAATATAATGTGGGTTTTGCATCATAACAGCGTAAAAGAAATAATGTGTGTTTACCAAATCATGACAAAAGCAGGGTTTTGGGTTTTTTTTTTCACAAGTAAGGCTCTGTGCGCACTAGAAATGAGAAGTTTCTCAAGAAAATTTCTTGAGAAACTTCTGGGAGTGAAAGATTTCCGGACCTCCGGAAAAAATCCGCACCAAATCCGCATGTGGATTTGCCGCGGATTTGCCGTGGAATTGCCGCGATTTGCCCGCGGGTGGTTCCCTGCGGATTTTTGCAGGCTGTACTGCCGAAATCCGCAGGGTACCTGCGGAAATAATGGACATGTTCATTTTCTCAAGAAAGTTTCTCGAGAAATTCTTCTCAAGGAAATTTCTTGAGAAAAATCCGCACAAGTGCGCACAGCTTTTTTTTTTACCATAGAATTTGCTGGGAAATGTCTGCACAAAGATTGCAGACATTTCTCAAGAAATTTCCGCGGCAAATCCGCGGGCAAAACGCACTAGTGCGCACATAGCCTAAGGCTTCCTTCACATGTCCATGTTTCCACTACACGTGGCATCTGTTTCATTCATGGATGCAGCATGTACCCAGTATAACCTATGGGGCTGCTCACATGTCTGTTTTTACATGGACCATGTGTCCGTGCAAAACACTCCACAACATGTCCGTTTTTTCCGACACCACAAGATCCACTAGTCTATGGGTCTGTGGAAAACACGTACAGCAGATGGATAGCTTCAGTGTGCTGTAATTTGTAACATAGCAAAGTATAGGAGAAGCTATAGCATGTCACACATCCTAGAAATATACTAGGACACTGGTTGGTACCATATTTTTTTTCCCACATATACACAGACGAGTGAAGAAGGCCTATCAGAAAAGCGCGCACACGGCCTTCGGTCTCCACACACCAGCCCTAATCTCACAGGTGCTATACTAGATGCAGCCACAAGATGTCGCTATACACACAGAACACGGGCAACTAACAACGAGCAAACTCCTAAAGTTTCCTTCAGAATGGAGAATAATGGCGTAAATTCTGCATTACAGTCTGCGACCACTTATATGTCCATGTACTGCTAATAGATATGAGGACTCGGCACAAACCCCCATTGTATCACGCTGGTGAAAGGTCACAGTAAAGGCGGGCACCAGGGTGAGGTAGGTGTGGGCTCTGGCTCCTGCCCGGTCTCCGCTTTTATTAATACTTTGGCCATTAATTATGAATTGTGCAGAGCAGCTCGGTGTACGGGGCCGCTCTCCCCACACTTCAGTGGGAACTCCCTTCTCAGTGCGGCGCCATCTCCAGCGCCACCGCCTCCTCCCCGGGGATCAGTTCCTGACTGAGGGAGTGACCGCGGAAGGCGAGAGCGCGGCTGTTACTGGGAACCAATAAGGTTGCTGCTCTCTTTTCTAACAACCCAATGTAGAATGAGAGCTGGAGTCTGATTGGCTGCCATGTGCCCATCCTGCATGTTATAAAGCTGCTTCTCTCTTCCCTATGCTCAGCACTTTGCAGTTGTGTGGGGGAAGAGCAGTGTTACTTCAGGTGATAGGCTTAGGTAAGTGCTTGTGTATGGTAAAGTGCTGGCTACTATTTTTTTTTATTAATATAAAAAGAAAAAAATTTTGTTGGTTTTTTTTGCCAAACTTTCCTAAAATGTTGTAAAAACATTGCAATCTCACAGTTACAACAAACAAAACAAAACAAACCACTTTCAGTGTGAACACGCCTCTAGGCTGAATTCACACGGTGCAGAGGTCTGTGTATCGCTGTATTATGGGTGTCCTGTACTGTACACCCGGTCTACAGTCCTATGTGAAGGGCAGGACACCCTCGGCCAGGCTGGAACATGTCCCCAGTGTCCAATGTAAAGGTAAGGCCTCTTACCCTGGTCTGGTCACCTGTATATCCCAGAAAATACCTCCTTAGGCTAAGTTCACATTTCCGCTAAAATCTATCAGTCACAATCCGCTGCTCTTGTAAACAGCGGAATCCGTTTAGCGGATTCCGCTGCTCCCATAGACTTGTATGAGCAGCGGATTGTGACTGATGATGCTGCGTTGCACCCTCCGCCCAACTGATCAGTCGTGGAACGACTGACCGCCGGGCGGGGGGAACGCAGCATGTAACGTTTTTTGAGCAGCGAGATCCGCCGGATTTCGCTGCGCATGCTCTCTGGCTCCCTGCACACGTCACCAGCTTTGGTTGGTTACCCGATATTTACCCTGGTTACGGTGCAAGGAGCCAGCGCTAAGCGGTGTAGGCCCGTAACCAAGGTAAATATCGGGTAACCAAGGTAAACATCGGGTGCTTTGCTGTTACCCGATATTTAGGCTGGTTACGTGTGCAGGGAGGCCGACAATTCCCCGTTCGGCCCCGCCCCCTCCCGCACTCCACACATGTATGTACACACACACACCTGTCCCCAGCCATGCAGACAAGCACTGCCACTGACATCCTCAGCGCCTGGCCCCGCCCCCCGCTCGGCTCCGCCCCCTCCCGCACTTTGCATGTGCACACACATACATACATGCACGTACACACACTCACTCACTCACAGATACACTCACCTGTCCCCAGCCATGCAGACCGCAGCACTTCTACTGACATCCTCAGCGCCTGGCCCTGCCCCCCGCTCGGCTCCGCCCCCTCCCGCACTTTGCATGTGCACACACATACATACATGCACATACACACACTCACTCACTCACAGATACACTCACCTGTCCCCAGCCATGCAGACCACAGCACTTCCACTGACATCCTCAGCGCCTGGCCCCGCCCCCCGCTCTGCTCTGCCCCCGAACTCTGCCCCCGCACACAACGGAATCCGACAAAGAATTCTGTTCTTTGTCATCCGTTGTACAGCGTTGAACAGCGCATCAGTCACATGCGTCAAGCGACGCATGTGACTGATACAAATCAACGGAAATGTGAACTTAGCCTTAGGCTAAGTTCACACTTCAGTTGTTTTGCATCAGTCACAATCGGTCGCCTTGGGGAATTACGGTATCCTGCAAAATATTTTGCAGGAATCCAGTATTTCCCCATAGACTTCTATTAGTGACGGATTGCGACTGATGACCCTGCGTTGCATCCGCTGCGTCGCGGACAGGTGTTTTTGACTGACCGCCGAGCGTGGAGCAATGCAGAATGTAACGTTTTTCGGGCCGTCAAAATAAACGCGCCCCGCAGGAATCCGTTGCCATCCGTCAAGCTTGTAATGTATGTCTATGGTGCTGGATTCCGTCGTAATCCGTCTTACGATGGAATCCAGCGCAGGATTCCGTCATGCTCTACTGAGCATGCCCAGCATGTTTGGCACACCCCCTGGGCTGTCCCAAACACAAACGGATCATGACTGATCCGTCAAAAAACGGACGCATAACGGATGTAACTGACGCAACGGATCAGTTTTTTTCACAGGATTCCTGTGAAAGGAATCCTGTAAAAAACACATCCGTTGCATCAGTTGACATCTTGAAAACGACTGATCCGTTGCTGACGGACCTGACGGATTTAAAACAACTGAAGTGTGAACTTAGGCTAAGTTCACACTTGTTTTGCATCAGTCACAATCCGTAGCCTTGAGGAATTACGGTATCCTGCAAAATATTTTGCAGGAATCCTGTTTTCCCCCATAGGCTTCTATTAGTGACTGATGATGCTGCGTTGCATCCGTTGCGTCGCGGTCAGTTATTTTTTTAACTGACCGCCGGGCGGGAGCAACACAGCATGCAACGTTTTTTGAGCAGCGCGATCCGTAGGATTTTGCTGCGCATGCGCTCGCTGGCTCCCCGCCCCCGTAACCAGGATAAACATCGGGTAACCAAGCAATGCGCTTTGGTTAGTTACCCGATATTTACAGTGGTTACGGGTGCACGGAGCCCGCGCTAAGCTGGTATCCAAGATAAATATCGGGTAACCAAGCAAAAAGTGCTTTGCTTTTAGTTACCCGATATTTACCCTGGATACAGTGTGCAAGGAGGCCGACACTTCACCACTCGGCTCCGCCCCCTCCGCACTCCGCATGTGTACACACACACACACACACACACACACACACACGTCCCCAGCCATGCAGACCGCGGCACTGACGTCCTCAGCTCCGCCCCCCAAACTCCGCCACCAGCATACAACGGAGTCCGACAAAGAAATTATTTTCTTTGTCACCGTTGTCATCCGTTGTACAGCGCATCAGTCACATGCATCAAGCAACGCATGTGACTGATGCAAAACAACTGAAATGTGAACTTAGCCTTATAATCCCTCTACAGCATGGGCCGAACCCACGGGCATTGCTGTTCTTGTTCGGCCCCCCCCTGCCCTGCTGTATATGGATGGTGTGGCCTATGTCATACACACAGTGCCCCCAATCTCACTCCTGCGCAGGTGTTTCCCTTTTACGGCAAAGCACAGGCCTGTAAGGCGCATGCACAGGCCTGTAAGGATCATGCACAGGTAGAGGCCAACAACTGAAATAAAGCTGGTGCATATGTGTAATACATTGCATTGCTCTGCCTTTAGCAGCACCGCCTGAATATGCAGGAACGAGCTTGGGGGCACTGTGTGGCTGACATGGGGAAACCTCATCCACATGAACCAGGGCAGTAGGATGGTGATTGCGGGAATAGATGTGGCACTGAGCAAGTCCAGCAACACCCATGCAACCAGAGCATGTTGTATGGGGGATTGTAAAAGGGGGTATTTTGTGATCTGCAGACTTGTATACAGGTTCCCAGACTACTACAACAGATGCAGTAAAGGTGGGGCCTCCGTATTCATTGGGAGAACTTGGTAACAGGTTATCCTTAAAGGGGTTTTGTCACTAACAAAGTACATTTTAATAGATCTTGACATTAAAATAAATTCCACAATTGGATGTAATTTTTAAATTCCCGTCCGGAAATAAAGGTGCCCCTGTGTAATGGCCATGTCTGACTGTGCAGGAACATGGCCATCAATTACCACATCGACAGGGCAGGTGGAGGATACAAGCGTACAGATAGGACTGCAGGAGATCACAGCTGATTTTTCTGTGAGGTAAAACAAGTATTTTTTAAACTGGCAGGGAAATGTTTTCTTTGCCGAAAGAGCCATCTGATACCCTGCTGTAGTGTCGGTATACTTTTTTACTTCCCTACCTAGGCGCTACGGCATGATCAGACAATGTCCCTGCACGGTGAGGCACAGCCATTACACAGTATATAGCATGGGAACATATACTACTCACAAAGTTAGGGCTGTTTTGGCTATCTGGTAACATTAATGGAAAGTATGCAAAAGGTTTTAGCTACAGTGATATTTTATCATGAAAGTAGGGCATTTAAGGTAGAAGCATGCAACAGTGATTTCCTCATCTCACATTTATTGAAACAAGAGCTAACAGTGCTGGGTATAGCCTCCTTCCTCCGCCTCCCCGCACCCCACCTCGATCGCTTGAGAACTGTCGTATTCAGTTCACAAATGGAGTAATTGCCTGCAGAGGCAGATCATTGTGGTTATGGGGTACAGAGTGTCTACAAGGTGACCCAGCTGATTCCATAGGTTTTCTATGGAATTCAGGTCTGGTGAAAGTATAGGCCTCTCCATTTGAGGTCTCCAGCAGCCATTCCCTAACTGTGCCCTTGATAAGTTGGCGCATTGTTATCCATGAATATGAAATTATTCCTGTGTTGTTCATGTAGAGGCACAATGACTGAATTAATGATGGTATTCAAGTGGTAGGCAATTGTTACTGCAACATTCACAGTCTAGGGCAGTTCTAGATACACCTTCCCACACTGAAACACCACCAAAGGCTTTTCTGGTGACAGCGCAATGAATCAGCCACTGTTATCCTTGGCGGCCTTCCCTTCTGTTCTGTGTGACTCGTCTTATCGGTGAACAGACCACTGGTCCCTTGTCCAGCAAGACCATGATGCCTGTGTCTGGTATGCTCAGGTACCTTGCAGGTAGTGGAGCACGTAGATGTAAACTGTTTCAAATGGTCTGAAGTGACACTACTTTGCCTCTTAAATGTATCAGTGTGTGATGTGGCCAAAGGAGTGTCCACTTCTCCGCCTTTGCGTGACTCCCAGTATCTCTGATGCAACCTGCTGATGCTGTGTGACACGCTAAGCTCAGTGGCCACTTCCATATGAGAACATCCTGCTAGCCTAACTCGCCATTGTGAGGCTTCTATGTGCCCACGTGTGTGCGCTCTGCACCGCAGCGTTTTGTCACTGCATGTCTGCTTGAGAGTGCAGCTGAAAAGCTCCGTTCTGAAACTTTGGTGACTGCAGAATTCGTGCACTCTGGATGCTGCCTCTCCCTATAGACAGAATGGCGACAGCATGCAAAGCACACAAAAGTAATATGTTTCTTTTTAGAACGCAGCGATTTGGCAGCATACAAATCCCTGCATTCTAAAATGCAATGTGGGCATGGATTGTGCTCATGACGCATGCAGTTACTGCAGTGCAGAATGCAGCGTAACTACATGCAATATGCAAACGTAGGCACACAGCCTTACTGTTGATCAATTGTTAGGTGTTGTATTGGTCTCGTGATATCAATGTGATCAGCATGATGATGGCTGTTAAAATACCAATTCTAATTTAACCCCAAAATGTGAGCAATTCATGGATCAAACACGTGTTACGAATCTTGCCATTAAGCTCCCTGTCGGGAACGGCAAATTGTACATAAAGTCCTGAAACATTGAACATGTGCATTTAGGGTATATATATAAATTTATTTATTTTTTTTTGTGCATACATTTTCTGCAACTTACAGACCCACCCCCACCCCAGAAAAAAAAAACCAATAACTGCCTGTTTTCTTTGTTTCTTGTGCCATGCATTGCATTTTTAGTGACTTTAATAGCTGGAAGGGCTACAAAACACAGGGGAAAAAAATACACCAACAATTGACATACTAGTTTTTGTTTTCCCCAAAAACTGCAAGGAAACCGTGTGCACAGCACCTCAGAACTCTCATTGACTTTGCTGGCATAAGGCTAGCCATGTGTTTTGTCAAAAGACTGCACCCCAACATTTTTTCAGTTTTGTATAGAGGATTCTCAGCACAGGAACATTTTTAGTATTTAAGTATTTGCAGCAGAAAATTCTGCACCAAAATACTGCAGTTTACAGTAGCAGTTAAGTGAGCGACATTCCTGAAATCTCATACTCTGTTTATTTTTTCCCTTGCAGATATGAAGCAGTGTTAAATCCACAATGTGAATTTGTTTTGCAGGTTTTTCACTCCTTCAAATAAACAAGGAAGAAAAATGCATGCAAAAAAAAAAAATCATCAAAACCACTTGTATTTTCTGTAGTTTTTCCTGCCAAGTGATTTGTTTGCGGCTTAGAAATTTCTGTGGCATATATTTAACACACCCTAAAGCGGCATTCACATGACCAGATTTTCACTCGAGTGCTGCTGTGTAGGGTGTAGTGATGGGCAGTCCGGCTCTTTTTGGTGATCCGGTTCCGATGGCTCCGTTCACCAAAAAGAGCCGGATCTTTCAGATCGTTCTCGGCTCCTTATTAAATGTGTTCACCGCAGGTGAACACATATTTAAGATTATAGTAACGCCGATAAAGCCCCGCCCACCTGCGGCTAAGCCCCGCCCACTTGCAAGCAGCCAATTAGATTTAGCCATGGGTGGGCGGGGTTTTGACTGCAAAAAGAGCCGTTTAGTGATTCCAGTGGCTCACAGTGGTGATCCGGCTCCTGTCGTTCACAGCAGGGAGCCGGATCTTTGTGTCGGATCGTTCGCGATCGACACATCACTAGTAGGGTGAACGTTTTCAATCTGTAGAAAACAGACCTCACAGATGGCACTTGGCCAATTTTATTCATTAAGGCTGTTAAGACGAAGGGGTTTTGTCTTCACGGACAGAATGTTCACTTGTAGAATAAGAGAATTGCAGAACGTGCTAATCTTTGAAGGCCACTCCTGTGATAACTTCAGTGTTACCAGTGTGTGTGTTTTTTATTATACTTCCACTATATGCCAAATAATTACACTGGATTGAATTGTTTGTAGAATTGTAATGAGTGACACTTCAGGAAGATGGTGCTCAGTGGAGGAATGGATATCCTGGCAATAACTTGGGTCCCACATTCAGCCGTCCGTTTTTCACATAGAACATGCACCCACTAATCTACGGGGCTCTTCCCATGTATGTGCTGTTTATGCAGACCATGTCCCTGCAAAATAAATTACAGGGACATGCCTTTTTTTTGATCCACTCTACACATAAAAAATAACCAGCAATAGTCTATGGGTCAGTGAAAATAATGTGGTGTGTGGTGATTAATATTGCAATGTATAGTAGAAGCTTTTTACTTTTTCATCAGTAAAAATTAGATGAAACGCTAATAGTAAAAACTGATCAAACACTGATCTCCAGGTTTTTATGCAGGATAAAAATAACGTATGTTGGTAATGAAGAAAATTATTAATTGATCTGTAATCATGCCATGTTCATGGCGCTGGATGAATGTGGTGTACGCTCAGTAGAGAAGCTGGCAGCACAAAGTCTCCACTGCGCGTCCACCACTATGGCTGCAGTCACATATCTGTGTTAGTGCCATAGGGCTTCATTAATCTATACACAAGCTGTGTCTCCTGTTTGTGGGACTCGGTACATGTCTTTTATTATGTTGTGACACACTGGTGAAGCGCTGATCTGGTTGTGTACATGAAAAATCACTGACATCTAAGTGTAGTCCCCAAGGCTATGTTCACATGCACCATTTTTGTAGCTTTTTTTTTTTTCCAGCAAATTAAAAGCTGTTTTTTATAGTACCTCAAAAGCTGTGATTACAGAAATCTCATGTACATGTTTTGGCTTCCAGCTTTCTTTCATGCATAGAAAGCAATGAAGAAAAAGCTTTGGTGAATAAAACTGTATTAAACTTTTAGATAAAGCACAAGTAATCCACACAGTTTGCCACCCCCCCCCCCCCCACCCCCAAAAAAAAGAAAAATGGCCATTTTGAATGCAGTGTTAATGCCAAGAGAGCAGGCTTTGATTGCTGAAAACAGTTAAAACACTGTGTGAACATAGCCTTATACACTTTTTGGATTTTGGTGCAGAAAACTCCAGACATGTTGGCAGATTCATCTATTAATGTGAATGAAATACAAACTTTGCAATCACCACTGAAAGAATGGAGCATGGTGAAAATTTAAGGATAACACCCCCCAAAACATTGAATCACGTTTGAAAGGAAAAAATAAGCCACATTTGCATACTTCAGAAGTCTTTCACTTGGCTTAGGCTAGTTTCACACTTGCGTTGGACGGCTTCCGTAGCATTGCGTTGTGGGACAGGTGCAACGGATGCATTGCATATAGTGGCACAACGCAATGCTACGGATCGTACAAATAACGGAAAGCATTTATTTATTTATTTTTCTTTTTTACAGTACCGGCAGCCGACTATTGTGAACGATCAGCTGATCGCTCTTAATAGCCGGCGGCCAAACGCTCTCACATGCCGGCGGCCGAGCGCTCAGCTGAACGTTCGGCCACAGAGAAATAAAATAAAGTTTGTGATTTAAAAAAAAAAGAGCATGCGCAGTGAAAACTAAAGGTTTCCGCTGCTCAAAAAAAGTTACATGCAGCGTTCCATCCGCCCGGCGCAGCGTCAAAATAACGACGCTGCGTTGTCCAGCGGATGCAACGCTGACACCTGCGTTAGTGCGTCGTCCATACAAGTCTATGGAGAATAGCGCAGTGCGTTAACGGACTGCGCTATTTTCCATAGTGACGGACTCCGCTGAACGCAAGTGTGAAAGTAGCCTTATTTAAAGTGGGATTGAAAAAGACCTTGTCTGAATAAGCCCTTATTGTGGGTGGCCATCAGTCGTGTTTTACATGGGACACAAACGAGCACTGTCTGTCTTTTTTTCCCATCAGCTTGGCATTGGCTTTTTCTCATTTGGCCAGAATCACACTTGCTAGTGCCTCGCGTGTAACTCGCGTGAGTCTCTCATGGTAGAACCCGGCATGGCCGCACACTCTCCTGACAGGAGCGGGTCGGTTGTATGTATCTCTATGCAGCTCAGACGCTCCTGTATGCATAGTGTGCGGCCATGCCGGGTTCTACCATGAGAGACTCACGCGAGTTACACGCGATGCACTAGCAAGTGTGATTCTGGCCTTAGGAGGAAAAGCCAAGCTTCTCCTAGCCAGTAAAAACTGACAGAAATCTGCTGACACATGCACTGTATCAGATGACTAATTGTGCCATATGCTGTCCAAAAATACTTGTAAAATGCTCATGTGTTTGTTATCTTGCTAGAATCATGGCCATAGACTGGTTTGGTTTTGGATATGCATTAATGTTGATTGCTGGGGGCTGCTGTGGATTTTCCCGTAAAGGTAAGAACAATATAAATATACATGTTTTTGTTACTCTAAAAAATAATTATTCTTCACGTTAATTGGCTTGGAGTACTTTTCGACCAAAAGGCTAAGTCTTAGAGTTCAGATCTAATCTATAATGTTTAATAAATGTGTGGACAGAGGACCAGGTGGCAGCTCTGCACATCTGCTTGATGGATGCGTTGGCACTTTCAGCCCAGGTAAGCGATATTAACTGGGTTGAGTGGGCTTTTAGATTCTCAGGCGGTAGCAGAACTTGCTTGATATACGTGACACAGATAGCTTTCCTGATTCAGTTAGCGATGGTACTTTTTGAAGTCTTTTGGCCCTTGTTCTGACAGAATATCTCCAGCAAAAGATTTTTCTCCTTCCGAAAGGACTTGGTGTGTTGAAGGTACTGTAGTACAATCCTGCATACATCCAGGGAATGAAACTTGGCTTCCTTTTGTATTTGATGGATGCTGGCAAAATGAAGGTAGAATTCTATCTTGAGACATATGGAAGTCTGAGACTGCCTTAGGCAAAAAATGCAGGGTCTAAAGGTACCGTCACACGAGATCGCTAGCGAGATCGCAGCGTTTGACACTGTGTGACAGGGTCAGTGACTGCTGAGATCGTTATACAGGTCGCTACTACCTCCCAACGACTTACCTGCAATCCCTAACAGGTCGCATCGTTTTCGGGATCGCTGGTAAGTCGTTGTGTGTGACTGGGCCTTAGGGCTGGTTCACACTAAGCGACAGCGACAATGAGGTCGCTGTTACGTCACCATTTTCTGTGATGTAACAGCGACCTTGTAAGTCGCTGTTATGATCGCTGCTTAGCTGTCAAACACAGCAGCCGAAGCAGCGATCATAACCGTGAGAGCAGGGAGCCGCGCACACTGCTTAGCGCTGGCTCCTTGCTCTCCTAGCTACAGTACACATCGGGTTAATTAACCCGATGTGTACTGCAGCTACATGTGCAGAGAGCCGGAGCCGGCAGCACAGGCAGCGTGAGAGCTGCGGAGGCTGGTAACTAAGGTAAATATCGGGTAACCACCTTGGTTACCCGATGTTTACCCTGGTTACAGCTTACCGCATCTGCCAGATGCCGGCTCCTGCTCCCTGCTCGCTTCATTTCGTCGCTCTCGCTGTCACACACAGCGATCTGTGTGTCACAGCGGGAGAGCGCCTTTGAAGAAAACGAACCAGGGCTGTGTGTAACGAGCAGCGATCTCGCAGCAGGGGCCAGATCGCTGCTCAGTGTCACACACAGCGAGATCGCTAATGAGGTCACTGCTGCGTCACCAAAACCGTGCCGTAGCAGCGATTTTCGGTAGCGATCTCGCTATGTGTGAAGCACCCCTTAAGCGAAGAATAATCCTGTCATCCAAGATCTTCAGATATGGTTCCCTGATAGAGAGAGCTTGAATTTCGCCTACTCTTCTGGCAGTGGTAATTGCCACTAGAAAGGCCATTTTGCACGCAAAGTTCTCCAGGCTTGCAGAAGCGTTGGTTTCAAATGGAGCTAGTTAGCCCTTTGAGGACAATATTTAAATCCCAGGGGGAAATAGGATGGATCTCCTGGGTTGAAGTCTGGTTGCTGCTGTCATGAACCTTGTCATCCAACGGTGACCAGCAAGAGCTAAATCAAAGAACAATCCTAGTGCAGAGATCTGAACCTTAAGGGTATTTGATTTCAGGAGTCCACTCTGGAGGAAATCCAGAAACTGGGCCACGTTTGGGCAGAAAGGATCTGGAGGATTGGACTTGCAGAGTTGTGAAGACTCTCCAAATTTTGCTGTATATGGCATTAGTAACTTGCTTTCTGATTTTCTGAAGCGTTTTAATTATCTGAAAGTCCTCTATTTTTTTCAGGATCATGGCTTCAGCAGTCAATTCAGCTTGTGTTGCTGATCTGAGGTAACATCAGGACACCTTCTTGGATTAGACTCGTCAGAGCGCCGGACCAACCTCTTGGGCCATAGTGGAGCTACCATAATGGTAGACTTTGTCCACTCTGATATTTTTTATTTATTTATTTTTTTTTTCCAGCACACATGACAGCACCACGAGAGAGGGAATCTGCCCTTTAAGGACAGGAAACCCACAGGATAAAAAGGGCGGTATCTCTCCCCGCATCAGTTGGTTTAATGTCCTTGAACAGGGAGCCTCCAGGAATCGGCGTGATTCAGGATGGTCCTAATGGGGAAGAAGATGGAAATTCTAGCCATTACTGGCAGAGGTACGGGTCCTGCTGCGGCCGGCCGAGGTGCTGTAGACCTTACGCAGGGGTACTGATTTTGTGCAAGATCACCCTCCTCCAGTGGCACCGCGACAGGCCCAGGGGGGCTGGGACCAGAGCGGTGAGGCCCCTATGCGGGTGAGTCACGAGGATGGTGTGAAGTCCTAAGGTGACCAGGTAAGGAGCAGGCAGCACTTACTATGTCGGATGGCGTCCTCGCAGCTGCATACTCCATGGTGCTTCCGGTATTGCAGAGAGGTGCCATGTTGTGTCTGGCAGGGGATGAGATTGTCAGTGTGCATGCGCGGAGTGTTCTTCTATTGGGCGCTCCACTTGGTGAAGTCAGCTTTCCAGAAGTAAGGAGGAGGCGTTGCCAACACATTTAAAGTGCGGCAAACTTACTGGGCTAGTGTATTACAGCCTCTGAACCCTCCAGTAACATGGATGATCAGCGGAAGCAGTCAGCACCATCACCTTCGCCTCCTGCACCACTGCCAGTCTGATCAGGATGTCCCTGACATTCAGAAGCGGCAGCCAAGATGGCACTACCAGTCTCTGATAGGAAGCGTTCAGGAAAAAAGTGATGGCCGATCTAGCCAGTGTGGGGCTACTTCTGGCAAGTCCAACAAAAGACCCTCCAAGGGAGGAAAATCGAATGAGGTCACTCCTGACCCAGTACCGCCTCTTTACGTCTGAATGGTGAGTGATCTCTGTGAAAGGTCACCTTTTTAAAAGTCGTCTTTGTCTTTCTTCTAGATTTGTGACACACCTAAATGTCTGTCGAAAAAACAGGCATGGGGAATGTGCCCTGTGCAAAAAGGAACTATCCAGTTCCTGGACTGAGGCTGTGCAGGGACTGCATTCAACAGACTGTATGAAGAAAACCCAGGATTTGCCTCTGATTTGAGATCCATTATTAGGGAAGAGGTCAGGGAATCCCTTAGATCCCTGTCCAATGATAAGAGCGCAGAGGTATCCAAGCCCCCCTCTCCCACTTATGCAGAGTCTGATGGGTCAGATGGGGAATGTGACTCCTCCGCCTCACCTTCACCCTCCTCTTCAGATAGCAACTCAAGAGGTCACCAGTGCTTCCCAGTCAAGAATACAAGGAAGCTGGTAAAAACAGTACAATCCACTATGGGCATCTCAGATGAGAAACCCAAGAAATCTATCCACAATCGAATGTTTGGGGGGCCTGGAGCAAAGGAAATGGTGCACCTTTCCTGTCATCGAGTACAAGCTTTGCTCACAAGGGAATGGAAGAGACCAGATAAGAAACGTTCCCTTCCAGGTGCATTTAAGTGAAAATATCCCTTTGAGGATGCCTCCTGCTCCACCTGGGATAAGGCTCCTAAACTAGATGTTGCAGTTGCCAAAGCATCTAGGAAGTTTGCTTTACCATTTAAAGACATGGGATCATTAAGCTTAGGACAAAGGCCCCAAGAGAAGAAATAGTTTAATCTTTCCCTGTTGCGGGGAGCAGCGTCCTTCCTAGCTGACGCCTTGGCAGATTCCACTAAGTTGGCGGCAAAATCAACATCCCCTTCCAATACGGCCAGAAGGGCCCTTTGGTTAAAATGCTGGCTGGGGACATGCAGACGAAATCAACTCTGCAACATCCCTTGTCGGGGAGAATATTTATTTGGGCCGGTCTTGGATGATATCCTAGAGAAGACTAGTGATAGAGGAATTCCTTTTCAATCCTTTCCATCCTCCAGACTGTCCTTTTGGAACAAAACAGTTTGCCGGGGTGCACCACAGAGATTAGAGTAATTGGTCCAATAGAAGCCAGGAAAGGGGTTCATGTTCAGGGGACCCTCTAAGGACCAGAAATGATCACCCAAGTGACTTGTTTCCCCCAGGACAGAGGGAGGCTTTTTTTTTTTTTTCCCTTCCATCCTGGGAAAAGATATCGTCAAACCCGTGGATTCTCAGCCTGGTAACATCGGGCCTAAAGCTTTCCTTCCACCAGTCTCCTCCTCAAAGATCCGTCATTACACCTCTAAAGCCAGCTTTACACGTTGCAATTTCGCATACGATATCGTATGCGATTTGCAACGCCCCCATCGTATGTGCGGCACGTTCAATTTGTTGATGTGCTGCACAAACTATTAACCCCCGTCACACATACTTACCCGTCCATACGACCTCGATGTGGGCGGCGAACGTCCACTTCCTGGAGTGGGAGGGACGTTCGGCATCACTTCGATGTAATGTGGCAGCCGGCCAATAGAAGCAGAGGGGCGGAGATGAGCAGGACGTAAACATCCCACCTCCTTCCTTCCGCATTACCGTCCGGCAGCCGCAGGACGAAGGTAAGATCTGTTCATCGTTCCCGGGGTGTCACACACTACAATGTGTGCTACCCCGGGTACGATTAACAACCCGACGTGCAATTCATGAGGAATGTACGATGTGCGTGTGATGAATGTTTTACCGTTCAATCGCACGTACCTGTCACACCCTGCAATGTACCTTACAATGCCGGATGTGCGTCACTTACGACGTGACCCCGCCGACACATTGTAAGATACATTGCAGCGTGTAAAGCGGGCTTTAGACTGTCTCCAGCAGAACAACTTGCCCTGCAGACCAAGAATCTGATGCTTCTACTCAAACGTCTTGGTAGAGGTTCCCAGACAAAGAGACATGGGGGGGGGGGGGAAATTCTACTCCACCCACTTTTTGGTGAAGCCTGACTGTTCATATCGAACCATAATAAACCTAAAAGCTCTCAACCAGTTCCTTCAGATAGACAGCTTCAAGATGGCATTGGTGAGATCAACAGTAAAATATTTGTGCCCACATTGTCACATGACGGTAGTCGCGTACCTCAATCACCAGGGAGGTAATCGTTCCAGGCTACTTATGAATATAGCAAGAAGAATCCTTGCTCTGGCAGAGAATCATCCGGAATTCTTATTGGCAGTACACACAAGGGAAGGAAAACTATATGCCAGACTCAGTCGCAGAAGATTACATCAAGGAGTATGGACCATAAAACAGTCCATTTTCATGCAGATAATGGAAATGTGGGATGTTCCTGAGAGATCTCTTTGCGACCAGGAAGAACAGGAAAGTTCACGGATTTTGTTCACTACATCCAAGGGATCATCCTCAGTGGACAATCTGTTGATAAAATGGGACTGCAACCTTGCTTATGCCTTCCCTCCAATCGCCCTCATTCCAGCAGTTCTGAGTAAAGTACGGTAAGACAAGGCACCAGTTATTCTGATAGCCCCCTTTTGGCTAAAGAGATCATGGGTTTTATTGACTGACCAGACTGTCGATAACCAGACCATTGGTTCTACCAGCACTACTAGACCTCCTCTCGAGGTCCAGTCTTCCACCCCTGAACAGAATGCATCTAATGGTGTGGAATTTGAGAGGTCACTTTTAGGAGGCAGGGTTTTTTCTCCAGGTCTAGTTTCTACCCTGATGCAGTGTAGGAAACCAGTCACTACACAGATTACAGGAGGATATGGAACAAGTTCTTGGCCTCCACAGGTGTAGATCCAGCCAGGTCCAGTTCCAGTCTTTCTAGAATTTCTCCAGAAAGGTTGGGAATTAGGTCTGTCAGTACCCTGAAAGTTCAGGTTTAGGCCCTAGGTGCTTTGTATAACTATAACCTAGCTGGAGACTATTGAGTTTCCAGGTTTTAGGACATTTTCTAGTTCCAGACCTTGGCGCAGTATGACTCTACTATCATGGGATCTTAAATTGGTACTATCAGCCTTAACTAAGCCCCCATTTGAGCCCCTAGATCGTGCAATCTGTCCCTCAAAACTATTCTCCTGGTTGCCTTCACCTCAGCACGTAGTTGGTGACCTTCAGGCCCTGTCCATAAATCCACCTTTCATCTCAGTTTTTTTTGATGAGAGAAGTCCTTGGAACGGACCCTGCTTATTTACCAAAGGTAAATTATCAGTTTTACAGAACGCAGAAGATTTGTGCTTCCTTTTTATGATGATCAATCTACTCAGGAAGATAGGGTATCATTGCCTGGATGATAAGCGTTGTCTTCAGGAGTATTTGTCAGTCACTACAGGGTGGATGAAGGACAGATCATTATTTGTAGTGTTTTAGGGTCATAGGAAGGGGCTAAAGGCTTCTAGGTCCACCTAGCTAGGTGGATCAGAGATGCCATTTCTATAGCTTACACAGCTAGAGGTGAGTAAGTGCCTGCAGGTCTGAAGGCTCACTCCACAAGGGCGATGGCATCTTCTTGGGCAGAGAGATCGGACGTCTCCATCTAGCAAATTTATAAGGTGGCCACGTGGTCTTCTCTGTCCACCTTTTTATAACTACTATTGACTGGATTTGTCCTTCACCGACCTCACCTTTTGGGAGATGAGTTCTGCAAACTGGTCCCTCCCGAAGATATTATCTATGGAATTCTGTTGTGGTGCCATCATGGGTGCTGGAAAAATGTGTAATTACTTACTGTTAATGTGATTTATTTTTTTTTTTTTTCTGAACCCATGACGGCACCCTTACATTCCCTCCCTGAATTTCGGTGTTACCAGTATATTGGTTTTTGCTCCTTTTCACGGAGGAGTTTTAATGGTGTGAGTGTGGTGTGAGTGTGGTGTGAGTGTGGTGTGAGTGTGGTGTGAGTGTGGTGTGAGTGTGGTGTGAGTGTGGTGTGTGTTTCGGAGGTCCTTTCATGCTCTGTACTCCAACTAATGCAGGAAGAGGTGCCTCCCTTTTTATCCTGTTGGTTTCCTGTTCTTGAAGGGCGGATCCCCCTCTCTCGTGGTGCCATCGTGGGTTCAGAAAAAAACACATTACCAGTAAGTAATTACATATTTCTGCAGAGTTTTGGCTAACAATGGAAATTGTGGGAACGCATAGGTGAGACTGAAAGCCCACAGTTGAGCGAAAGTGTCCACTGCCAAGCACCGGTCTTTAGGGTTCAGGGAGAAATATTGATCTACCTTTGCTTTATATCGATTCGCAAAAATATCCACCTCTGGAAGACCCCGTTGGATGACTGTCATGAAATGTCTTCGTTCAGGCTCCACTCCCCTGGATGTACATGCATCTCAGTCTGCCTGAACATTGATTGAACCTTTTGAGATGGAATGCTGACCGGGAGAGGTGTTCTGCCCAAGAAAATATTCTGGCTGAAACTCTTTAAGGTCTCATATCTTGTACCTCCTTGATGACACAGGTAGGCCAGTCGTCATGTCTGAATAGATCCTTACATGTTTGCCCTGGATTAGGGAGACTGCAGCTTTTAGAACGTCCACCACTGCTTTCAGCTCCCTGAAATTGGAAGACCTGATGCTGGTTTGTTGTGTCCAAAGTCCCTTGGCAGGACATCTAGGCCACTACTGCTCCTCAACCCTCTTGCTGGTATAAGTTGTTGGTGACCAAAGGAATTTGGTACCAAAACACTCCCTTCTTCAGATGGTTCAGTATTAACCACAAGGCGAGAGGCGCTTTCACATGGTTGGGTAGAGAAATTCTCCTGTTCAGTGTCCTTGGGAACCCGTTCCAAGAGACAAGGATGTGAGTTTGCAGGACTCTTGTGTGGTATTGTGCCCATGCTACTGATGGGATGCATGATGTCATCAATTGGAGTATGGAGATTGCTGATCTGAGGAAGGTGGTCTCAGGTTCCGCAATGCTGCCACTTTGGCTCTTGGTTCCTGTTTGTCCTCTGGTAAGAATGTTTTGTCTTCCAGAGTCTGAGAACCCCCTCTAAGAATCTTTTTATTGAGGGGTGTAGGTCTGATTTTGGAAATTTATTATCCATCCCAAAGACTCTAGGACCCACAGGGTTGTCCTGACATGATCTTCGAGTATTGGTGCAATGATCAGGAGGTTGTCTAAATATTGGACGATGCAGATGTTTAACTTAAATCAAGTGAACTATGGGTTCACCATGATTTTGGTCAATGCCCTGGGAGCTGAGGATACGCTGAAGGGAAGAACTTCGTATTGGAAGTGTAAGATATGGTTGTCTTTTAAGACCGCGAACCTTAGGAATTTCTTGTATGATCTGTGGATGAGTGCATAGTACGCATCTTGAAGGTCAATCGTGGCCATCAGTTTTGTCTGATTAAGGGAGTCGAAGATTTTATTCAGTTTTGACTTTCCTGTAGACAACAGTTCAGTGGTTTCAGGTTTAGCATTACAATGTTGGAACTATTGAGTTGTTTGTTTTTTAATTGACATTGTATTTAACGTTAGTGATAGTTTGTCAAACATCTTGTCATTTATTTTTTTTTTTGCACTTAAACTAGATTGTTATACAGTACAATACAGAAATTAGTGACACTTTTTTTTTTTTTTTTTTTAAGTTTCTTTTTAAACTGCACCTCCTTAGTGCTGAACTACATTCAAGATGTTTAATTTTGTTGCTTTACAGGAATTTTAAAGTGTGTGTGTGTGTGTGTGTGTGTGTGTGTAGTCGTAGTGTACTCATAGTTGTAGCACCCAAGTTTTTGGAGGTGGTGGTGGTGTGTTTTTTTTTTTTTTTTTTTTTTCTGGCAAGCGTGCACCCTGCCCCTTAACCATATTTTACTTTCACACTGGGAATTGGGTAAAACTGGCACCAAAATGTCACAATTTCTGCTGAACTTGGCAATACTCGCCTGTGGCTGTCCAGTGCTAGTATAAAGTCATGGAAATCTATGCATCTGTAACATGTTTTGTTTACTTTACCTGTATGAAGTAGTCTTTGTAGCAAATGTAAAGTTCTAATTTGCTGGAAACCAGTCAGGTAATGTAGGTTGTTCTGATTTACCTAGTTTCCATGGAGTGTATAGCTTAAACTATTACACTGGATCTATGGCCATATACAGTATGGGCTATATAGAATAAATGTAAGTTGTATTAGTTTGCAACTCAATAAAGCACATTTGTCAATATTGTCTAATTCAAGCTCATGGACATTTCTGCTAACAGTTTGAACCTGAATACTGGCATAAAATGTTTCCACTGTTATCAACAAAATCCCCTAAAAATGTGTAATTTTCAACCCTCCAGAGTTTAGCAGTGTAAATTATAGCAAAAATTTATTCCATTTCACTACTAAAGTAGACCTCTCAGACTCCAACTTAAAGATGCGCAAAAGTCACAATTTTGGTGCATGGGTTAGCACAGGGGTGGGGAAGCTCGGGCCGTATGCGTCCCACCATGACCTTTTATGCGGCCCCCGGGCAGATTCCCGGGGGAGGTCGTGCTCGTGCAGTCACCGCAGTTTTGCAGGCCGCCGGCCCTTTAAATCCACACATTGCTGCTTGTGCGCACCAATGTGTTCTCCCGTCGGCCATTGCCAACATGATCAGGACTTACTTTGTGGGCGGGTCCCGCAGCTACCTCACAGCTTCCAGCGTTGTGTGCCCTTCGGAGCTGAGTGCCCGCCTTCTCCTTCTGATGCTGAGTGCCCGGCGCCTGCACTCCGGTGATGTGAATGCGATGCTGCTATGTGCCCTGCCCAATGATTTGTGCCTCCCCACCCCAGTTCTGTTAACCCTCTCCCCCAGAGTTGCATGAAAACTCCTCAGCGCAGTGTGCACCCCCACACAATTCTGTGTGCAGCCCATCCCCCCAGTCCTGTGTGCAGCCTCCCTCTTGTGGTGTGCGTGCCCCCAGCCCCCCTCTTGTGGTGTGCGTGCCCCCAGTTAATTGTTTCACCCAATATAGCAGGGTCATTTAAACATTGATAGTTTTGTGCGGCCCCCGAAGGTTGGTAGAAATTTCCAAATTGTCCCTGGCAGAAAAAAGGTTCCCCACCCCTGGGTTAGCATAAGCCACCCACAATTTCAACTAGTCCATACACCTTTTTGTCAGAAAGTGTCTAAAACTTAACGATGATATAAGTCACAAAAAGAAAGGGGGGGGGGGGGGAGGTAGAGGTACAAATTGGGCCAGAATTCGACTACACAACTTAATCTACCAAGTGTGGGGTACTTTACTTAAAATGCATGCACAAACTCCTGAAACTTTTCTTTGTTCAAATACCTTGTTGCTTTATCTTGCAGGTAGTATTGAAACGCTTTTTTCAGGTCTTGTCTTGGGATTGATATCCGCTTATGGAGCCATGCAGGTTTCATACAATCGAAGGGATATAAATATATCCTTATGTAAGTACAATTTATATTCTTGTAGGAATTGGTGATAGGATTTCTGTACTTTGACAATATTTTCTAGACATAGCTAACATTCTATCACAAATTGATCAATGTCAATACTAGCAGGGGATTAATGTAAAGCTAAATGCCTTATCCTCAGTTCTAGAAGGGCTGTCATTTTTCATGAGCTGAACGCCAATATCTGAAACTTTCTATGTACACAAGGCCTTTTTCTCTAATATTCTCACAAATTTGTCTAAATCTGTTAGTGAGCTCTTCTCCTTTGCCAAAATCAATCTACCTCACTGGTGTGGCATATCAAGATGCTGATTAGACAACATAATTATTGCACAGGTGTGCCTTAGGCTGGCCACAATATAAGGCCACGCTACAATGTGTAGTTTTTTTCCACAAAGCATAATGCCACAGATGTCGCAAGCTTTGAGGGAGCATGGAATGTCCACCAAAGCTGTTGCCCGTGAATTGAATATTTCTCTACCAGAAGTCATTTCAGAGTTTGGCAATGCATCAAACTGACCTCACAACTGCAGACCACATGTAACCACACCAGCCCAGGGCTCAAACAACCAGCATCTTCACCTCCGAAGATCGTCTGAGATCAGCCTCCTGCACAGCTGCTGCAACAATTGGTTTGCATAACCAAAGAATTTCAACTTCTGCACAAACTGCCAAACAATCTCAGGGAAGCTCATCTGCATGCTTGTCCTCCTCATCAGTGTATCCACCTGACTGTAGTTTTATCGTCATAACTGACTTATGTGGGCAAATGCTCATTCAATGGCATCTGGCACACTGAAGACATGTTCTATTCAGATGCATCAGTTTTCACTGTACAGGGCGAATGGTAGACTGGCAACTGGTGGCCCCCCACCGGACTCTTAAACTGCATTTTACAGTGGCCTTCTATTGTGACCAGCAAAAGGCACACCAATAATCATGCTGTGTAATCAGGTTTACACAAATTATTGAACTATATGTGAGGGAGGCCTTTTGTGTACATAAGGTCTTAGAGGTTTGAGTACTTGCTCTCATCTTTCATGAGCGGAAGTGTTTTCCCTCCACTACGACAGCGCCCCACCAGAGAGGGGTCCGGCCATCTTGGGACAGAAAAGCCACTAAAATAAAAAGGTGGCACTGCTTCCTCTTTTTTTTTTTTTTTTTTTTTTTTTTTTTTTTTTTTTTTTTTTTTTTCTTCATATTGTACCCTTCAGGGTTTTCTATCCAGGTGTAAGGGGTGTATCATTCATATGGTGGTGGTTTTAAGTTATTCTATTTCTGCTATTTCTCTCTGTTCAGTAATCTAACTGATATGGTGGAATGGTGCTGCCCTTTTATTTTAGTGGGTTTCGTGCCCTAAGATGGGTGACCTCTCTGTTGGCACTGTCGTGGATTTTTGAAAAAAAAAAAAATTACCGGGTAGATATATAGATATCTATATCTATATTTTGGATTAATTCATGTTTTTTTCCTTATATGTAAGATTTGTTTATTATAAGGATAGACTTTATTACTTGTAATTGTATTAGGGTAATTTAGGTTTTGGTAATGGCATTTTATGTGATTCACAATGAGAGGTTCTACCAGCCAACAGGTCATATCTGATATTTGGATCTTGCACATGTTTGGATATTTTTTTTTTTTTATATTTATATGCTTTTTTATTTTCGATTTTCAAAGTGAGTGCCAATCCTGCTTTTTGTAATGCTTGGGGAGGCCATCCTGTAATACAAGCACCACGATTTTTACAGGGAGTGCCTGCCTGAACTTCATTGGAGACACCGGTTTGTGTTTTCCTCTGTAGTATAATGTCCCACTAGCTCTGCATGGGTTTGAGCTGCCTACTTCATAGGTTGGCATATCTTCTTGCAGCATATGAAGTATTTCTGATTCTTGGTGTTAGCGCCCCATACAGTGCAATTCTATTCCAAGTTTCATAGTGTATAGCAACATTTTAAGAATCCTAAGCAATATTCCATATATCCAGGTAGTGGAAAGTATATTCCCATAACTTAAAAATATATTACATTTAATTTGTATATTCTTCATAATTACGTACTGGTCACTTTTATCCTAAACTAGCGGTTTATGTATCTACAGCTCAATCTGTCTTATGCAAGTATCTTAAGCACTGTCTGCTTTGGGACAAAAACAGGGGTCCATGACTGATGGGGTGAAAGTGGGTCAGTGAGTTTTTGTAACTGTAACTAAAGAGAAGCTAATGAACTCGCAGGATTCTGGTCCAACAGCCACTTCACTGCTCATTAGACTAAGGCTATGTGCCCACGCTGCGGATTTACCGCGGATTTGCCGAAAATCTGCAGCAGCGGCACTTCCAAGCCATTTCAATGTCATTTTGGAAATGCTGTGTCCATGCTGCGGATTTTTCCGCTGCGGATTTGCCGCGGATTTTGATGCGGAAAAATCTGCAGCATGTCAATTGTTTGTTGCGGATTTGGGTATAGAATGGGAAAAAAAAAAAATCCGCGGGTGCGGATTTGCCGCGAAAGTCGCGGATTTTCAGGCAGAAAAGTCCGCAGGTACATTCTACCGTGGACACATAGCCTTAAGCCCTGCAAACTGCCTCAATTAATACAAAATGTTTGTGTTTTATACCAATGATTGTTTGTTTTCTTTACACAGTTGCTGCAGCAGCTGTGACTGTAGTTATGGGCCAGAGGTACAATCACAGTAGGAAATTCATGCCTGCTGGATTAATAACAATAATAAGGTGAGTTTACATTTTTCTTCCCTTTGCAAAGTAAGATTCACCCAATGTACTCGGCTGCAAGGGGGAAGTGTGTCCCATCACTTGTGCACACAGTCTTTATAAAGAGTTGCATCAGGATTTTTCACCTTGGCTGTAAATTTTCTGCTTTTAATACATATGAAGGATTGCATATGAAGGATTTAAATACAGCGTAAAACAGCACTCCCATTTAAGGTTTTTTATTTTTTTGTCTTTGTTTACCATGCGGTATAAGGGTATGTGCACACGTTGCTTTTTTTTCCGCGCGGAAAAAAACGCACCCTCTGGCAGAGGGGAGAATTGTAAACAATGCTTTTTGAGAAACAACGCATCGAAAACGCATGCGTTTTTCATGCGTTTTTCATGCGTTTTTCATGCGTTTTTCATGCGTTTTTCATGCGTTTTTCATGCGTTTTTCATGCGTTTTTCATGCGTTTTTCATGCGTTTTTCATGCGTTTTTCATGCGTTTTTCATGCGTTTTTCATGCGTTTTTCATGCGTTTTTCATGGTGCGGTTTTTAAGACTTGTCAGTGATAATAAAGTTGGTTGAACACAGACCTTTGGAAAAAAAAACCTGTGATGTCATTTCCTTCTCCACATTCTGTTTGGATAAATGGGAGCGCTTGGAATGGAAGGAGCACCATTTGAATTTTGGAAAAGTTGAAATAAACTTCGCGCACCAAGCCCCTTAGGTACCTATACGTCAGAAAACCCCCACAAGTGACCCCATTTTGGAATCTGCACCCATCAAGGATTTTATTCAGGAGTATATTAAGCATTTTGAATCCACAGCTACTTCCCCCAAAATGTTGCTGTAGCAACAATATTCTCACTTTTAGGCCCGCTTCACATGTCAGTGAAAAACACTGACGTTTTTCACTGGCGTGTAAAACATGCACATGTCCCTCCGTGTGCCGTGAATCACGGCACACGTGGGTTGTCTAAGTGCAATCCGGGCTCCGTTCTCCGTGGCCCGTGATTGCACTTAGAGATTAACTCACCTGCACCCGCTCCCGCTCTCCATGGTGCTGATCGCTCACGCGGTGCAGCATCCGGCCGGCGCTGACCCCCGCAGCAGCTGGTTCCGGGTTGGCTGTGTCGTGCATCATGAATATGCGCGACAAAAATGAGCCGGCACAGAAGGAACAGGGAGGACGGGCTGCAGAGGAAATCACTGGAGCCGGGTGAGTTAAAATGTTTTTTATTTTAAAAGCACGTTTTTTTCTGGCACGTGTTTCACGGATCACACCACTGCGTGGTCCGTGGGACATCAGTGATGCCAGAAAAAAATGGACATGTCTCCGTGCGGCAATCACGCACACGCGGGTACGCCGCACGGAGACACGTGCAGTGAAAAATCACTGACGTGTGAGCAGACCCATTCATTATAATGGGTCTGCATATGTCAGTGATCCTGGTACGTTTAAAAAAAAAGCACAAACGTCCCAGAATCACTGACGTGTGAAAGGGGCCTAAGGCTATGTGGCCATGATCCAGCGACACGGCGTCTAGTACACAGTGCCAGCCTTCCTGCAGCTGCCCATGCCCACGATTTGGGTTCAGGCTGCTGTGGAGCTCTATGCTACCTGCAGAGAACACTCGTCTCCGCAGCATAAATTGACATGCTGAGGCTCAGGAAGCCACGCTACCGGTCAGTTTATGCTGCGGAGAAAAGAAGCACAGTGGGCATGGGATCTCCAAAAATCCTTCCACTGTGCTTCTACTGCACAACGCAGCGTTATGGACGCAGGGAAAACACTCAGCGCCCATAACGCTGCAAACCCTGATTGTGGACACACAGCCTAAAAAGCGTCAATGGATGAAGGGATGTCAAATATATAGAACGTCCTACCCCCGCCAGCATATTCTAAGCTGGCACCTTTAGTACCTTTCATGTGGCACTAAAGGGTGCCTAGCTTAGTATTTATCCAATAAAAAAAAAAAAAAAAAAAATGAAAAAAATGGCGTGGGGTCCCCCCTATTTTTGATAGCCAGTCAGGGTAAAGCAGACAGCTGTAGCCTGCAAACCACAGCTGGCAGCTTCATCTTGGCTGGTGATCAATTTGGAGGGCTCCCCATGTTTTTTTTTTTATTTATAAATAAAGAATAAAAAAAAAAATAACGTGGGGTCCCCCCAAATTAGATCACCAGCCAAGGTGAAGCTGACAGCTGGGGTCTGGTATTCTCAGGGTGGGAAGAGCCATGGTTATTGGACTCTTCCCAGCCTAAAAATAGCAGGCCGCAGCCGCCCCAGAAGTGGTGCATCCATTAGATGCGCCAATCCTGGCGCTTCGCCCCAACTCATCCCGCGCCCTGGTGCGTTGGCTAACGGGGTAATAAATGGGGTTGATACCAGATGTGTAATGTCACCTGGCATCAAGCCCAGCAATTAGTGATGTCACGGCGTCTATCAGACACCCGACATAACTAATTGACAGTAAACAAAAGCAAAAAAAGACAACAAAAAAATGTTTTATTAGAAAAAACACTCCCCAAATCATTCCCTTGTTCTCCAATTTAATTAAAAAAAATGGGTCCGCAGAAATCCATATGGATGTCCCACGTCGCCTCTGGACCTTCTAGAATATGGGGGCACGTTCAGGAAACGTATCCCCCATTTTCTAGGAGGGCAGACCCTCCATTTGAGGAGAGTGGGTGCAAAAATCTGCACCCACTCTCCCCGGGTCACAGCTGCAGACTGCGAGCAGCCAGCACAGCTCTCTGAACACAGTGCTGGCTGTCAGCTGCTCTGCACATGTGACCGGCCAGCGTGCACTGAAGGAGGAGGAGGGCCGCGGGGGATCAGCGCTGCGACCGGACAGGTATGTATGACACCGGGGGGAATAGGGGGTGAACGGGCAGGGCCTGGGGAACAGTTTTCTGTCGCATGTGTTATTGCACATGCGACAGAAATCATAGGAGCAGGGCGGCCGGTGCGCTACTGTGCGCGCGGCCATGTTGGATTTTCGGGAGGGGGGTCGGGGGTCGGGGGTCGGGGCGGGCACTTTGGCGACACCGGGGGCTTTGCCAGGAAGTGAGGTCAACAGGAAACCTCTTGACCTCACTTCCAGGTAAATGCCTGCGTTCTGCCGTGCCGACAAAGGCCGCGGACCGCAACAAAAAAGCAGGTCCATGCGTTGTGGCTGCGTTCTGACCCCACATCATTGATTTCAATGGGGGAGAGAACGCAGCCACAACGCACAAAAGAAGTGACATGCTGCTTTTCTTTCCGCACCGATTTTTGGCATCCAAAACGCTGCGGAAAGAAACGCAGCATGTGCACTGATTTTTCAGCTTTCCCATACACTTTGCTGGGAAAGCTGAACGCATGCAATTTGCCACTGAAACGCTGCGGTTCAAAACGCAGCGTTTCCGCGGTAAAAAACGCATCGTGTGCACACAGCCTTAGTGATGGCTTTTTGGGACAGTGCAATTAGTGATACCACACTTAGTGTGCGGGGTTTTTTTTGTGTTCCCCACTAGTGTAGCCATATGAGGGGTGTGTTTTTTTTTGTTTTTCCTGTGGCTGTCACTACTTAAGACATGAAAATTAACTGACCTTTTTCATTTTTTAGATAGACAGCTATCAACTGCCTGTTAGATATTAGGCACACTGTAAAAGTTAAAGATTATCTAGGACTTTTTACAATGTAAATTCTGACATTGGATACTACTGTAAAACTAAAAATTGTTTGCTAATTTCTACAGCATTGTCATGATCTTCAAGCTGATGATCAACTTGACCTAGAGGCCTGCACTTACTGAAGACCTTCTCTAACCATGGATCAATTTTATACATTTCGCTAAACATGAAATATGCACTGAATCTTATAATCTGTTATTGTATTGATTTTTCAATATATATTATATTTTTGTTTTTTCATATTAGCAAATAATTCTACTGAAATGAATAAAACAAGCTTTTCAAATGCTCTCAATTTTTTCTTATGTAGGAAAACTTGGTAATACCAGTAAATCTTGTGTAGCCTACAAATGTAAACGTTCCTTTGCTGGTAATAAGCCACACTTCCATGATTTTTGGATTCTGTCAGGATTTAGGTACTTGCAGAAACAGAAGTTCCAGGCTGCACACAATCCAAGGTGCACGTAACCAAGGAAGGCATCCACAGTATAACTAATATAAAGGACTGGCACTCCAAATCTTCTGGAATATTTTTATGCTTTATTCAATCTTATCATACAGGTGCAAATAATGTGTTTCGGCTAGTAGTGAGCCTTTTTCACGTGTGTGTGTGTTACTTCCTTTGTGACTGACCCACCGATCTCATCTGCATATTACATTAATTGAACAAATTTCCATATATGTTGCTCATTTCAATTTTATCAAAAACACACAGATTTACTGAGATTTTAACATGTAAAGAAACTATAATTGAACAGCCTTTTCACCCTTGCTATAAAATTACATAGGTAACATCTAAACAAACATTATTTTACTCTTTTCGACCACTATTAGAATAACAACCCAGGTGGAATTACACGAAAACCACTAAAACACACCTCTATAAAAAATATATTTTTATTCAATTTATAATAGAAAATATAGATATGACACCAGATATCTGACAAAAACAGAGATGGCTTTCCTTTCTCTTATAGCAAAGGCCTAGAAGTGGCGCCAAAGGGTTGAATGTCCCTGGAGAACATCATGCATCATTTACCTATAATGGGTATGCTTCATTCTAGTATTAGATACCATAATACTGTGGAGAGATGTTATCTTGAAGCATTGACTCACATATTTATATTTTTATATTTTTGTATTGTCAATGTATATGTAGATATGGTGATGTGAGACACTGAGCAACATTAATACCACATTTTGGAGGAAAAGAAAAGTGGACCTAAGAAGGTAGTGGCATGATATGCACTGATAGGTGTGATTAGTGCATGGTGCATAGATATCTTGGAGACACAATGACCTATGTGGTGTATTACTATATTGAATTACAGGAGGACATCTATAGTCCCTTGTGTTGATGGTGTCAAGTTATATTGTACAAGCACACCCTGCTGCTGCTTTTACACCACACTTGGATGCTGTTCCAAGTAAGTCTCGTATGTGAAGGGGATTTCTTGGAGATTGGCTGGACTGTATATTGAAAGACACCAACTGTCTGTTTTTGTCTATTCACAGGTGTATGTTGGCTAATCACCCCTGATGAACCCCCGAACATTTTTTTAGGAGGGGGGGAAACGCGTCGGGAGGAGCTGTGGGCACCGATTTCGTTGGGCCCATTAGCTCTGTCCTAAACTGCTGTTTACAGTATCTGGACTGTAGCATAGTCTACAGTCCGAGTCAGGAACCAACAGATTTTAATACATTATATGTTGTCCTGGTCTTTTCACAATGCACCTGGTGGTGGTGGTGTAGGTCAGTGGAGCATAGGGATATATAGGGACAGCCACCCGGAGCGGGGAGTGTTCAACACTTTATAACACTCTCCGCAAGTAGGCAGGAGGAGTTGAGGAGTATCGTAGTCCCTCCTAGTTCACTGAGAGCTATTCAGCTATCTATCTCTGCACGCTCCCTCTGCTCTTCACTAGGCCTTGATGAGCACAGTGTCTTTGTGTTTTTGTCAGATATCTGGTGTCATATCTATATTTTCTATTATAAATTGAATAAAAATATATTTTTTATAGAGGTGTGTTTTAGTGGTTTTCGTGTAATTCCACCTGGGTTGTTATTCTAATAGTGGTCGATGTGTGATCAATGGCGGGATTTCTATCCGGACCAATTAACACTACTAGGTGGTTGGATGATGCCGAGGAGGTGTTTTCAGATAAGGCAATAGGCAACCAGGGAACAGGAAAGACAACTATCAGGAATGTCTTTTCGGAACTGCTAGATGCTTATAAAACTAATGTGAAATCTTGGTGGGAAGTACAGTCCCTTGAGCGCTATATAAAGCAAAGAATTGTTCCACGTGGCCTTAGGATCAATCTTATACCAGCAGAAAGATCAAGAACAGATAGGCTGATTGGCAGATGGGAGGAGGAGTTGACCAACTCCTCAATTAGACTGATGACCATTCTCCTGGAGGAGGAGAAGGTCACCCTAGAAAACAGTTCCAAAACCCTGCAGAATCTCAGGGAGGAAGCAGTGAAGTTTAAGGGAGAACCGGATTTTGTCACCAAAGAAACTTCACTGCAACTCGCTGTTGACAAATATCAACAAAACTTGAAAACCAGGAAGCACAAGCACTTCCTGAGGGACCTGGCTGACTTCACAGGCCAGAAGGAGGTCTCTTTGGGGGCCACGGGTCCCCAAACTGACGTTTCATCCTCAGATTACTCAGATTCTGAGTCTCAGGGACGGCTTGTGCCCAATAGGAACAAGGAGAGAAGACATCAACAGGGAAGGCAAAAGAACTGGGGTAGAGGGGGGAGAAGGAACTGGCAATGGGACAGGAATGGTGGAAGGTATGGTTCATCTTCATACTCTGGAACACCATATTCAGGTGGGGCACAACCGAGACTGATAGACAACATGGCCCCGCCCAATGCCCCGCCCTCTCCTCCGTTCTCTTCTCAAGGGAACCAACTAGTGGGACCCCACAACGCAGCACCCACCCCTTTTTTAGGGGGGCGGGACCCCTACAATTTGAGAAATCATGGGTACAGAACCTTGAAAAATTAAATATCCCGAGTTCATTGGATCACCAGGTCATTAACTTATCTAGTTACCACCTCTCGGAGGTGGAGATGAGGGTTCTTAAGCTTGGCCTTACATTCGTCCCCACAACCAGATATGACCCGTTCATATGGGCCAAGGATTTGGAGTTATTCATAAGGAAATTGAAATGGAAAAAATTCTTTGCCCATAATGACGAAATCGAATGCACTAGGCTGGGAATTCCAGCAGATATGCTTCAGGACGTTAGGCTATTATCAAATTTGGATGAGATGAGAGGAGAATGTATAGGTGTAGGACCTTTCACCAATTTGAAACCCAAGAGCAAAAAGACACCACCCCCAATGGACTACAGTAGTCTTAACATATTTTCAAATTTAGTGATGAAGGACCTTAAGAGCATCCAACCTAAATTACGATCTGTAAAGCCGAACCTTAACAGGGATGAATGGGAGGCTTTGAGTAATCTGGAAAAAAATACCCAAATCACAATAAAACCATCAGACAAGGGGGGGAACACGGTTATTATGAACACCAAAGATTACCCGGCAATGTGTAAACGTATCTTGACTGATAGAACAACTTATCGAGTACTGTCTAAAGATCCAACCATTGAATATCTAAGAGAACTTGAGACCCTCTTGAAGAAAGGACTTCAAATGAAGGTAATTTCTGAAAAAGAATATGACTTTCTATATCAAAAGTTCCCAGTAATAGCCACCTTTTACGCCACTCCTAAGATACATAAGGGGTTATGTCCTTTGAAAAAACGACCCATTGTATCAGGAATTGATGCGATTGGCCAAAATCCTGGGGTCTATGTTGATACAGTGCTACGTCCATTTGTTACAGGTTTGGCTTCTTACATTAGAGACACCAATGACCTCATCTCCAAACTAGACGGGATCACTTTAGACCCGGGTACCATTCTAGCATCAATTGATGTGGAACAGCTTTACAGCAGTATTCCACACGACAAGGGGATAGAAGCTGTTCGATATTACCTCTCTACACGAGGTAACCAGTGCCGGGAGCATAGTGACTTCGTGGTCGATCTCCTACTCTATATTTTGTCACATAACTATTTTCTATTCGATGGAAGAGTGTACCACCAGCTCAGGGGCACGGCTATGGGGAGCCCCTGTGCCCCCACATACGCCAACATGTTCCTGGGCTGGTGGGAAGACACCCGTGTTTTCAGAGACGAGGATGTCATCTTTGCCCCCCATATACAATTTTGGGGGCGCTATATAGATGACATCCTCGTTCTCTGGACGGGGGAGCAAGCCCTGTTTACTCAATTCATTGAGAGACTTAACAGCAACGATCTTGGGCTAAAATTCACATTCGAAGTTGGGACAGAGACCCTAGCCTTTTTGGATCTGAAAATATCAAAGGACTTAGGAGGGGGATTGGTCACTAGCATATATAGAAAACCCACAGCGACGAACAGCTTATTGAGGTGGGAGAGTCACCATCCAGCACCCCTAAAAAGGGGAATCCCTAAGGGACAGTTCCTCAGGCTTAGACGGAACTGTTCGTCCCTGTCCGACTTCGAAGCCCAGGCCTTAGACATGGGAGGTCGGTTTCGACAGAGGGGGTATCCCCTGCACATACTTGAACCAGCGTATAAATGTGCTAGATCAACCCCAAGAAAAGAACTTGTCAGGTCACAAAAAAGACAAAAAGATGAGCAGATCACCCGACTAATAGGAACCTATGATGACCAAAATCCCAGGATAATGGAGGTGCTAAGGCGTTATTGGCCCATCCTTAAATCTGATCCAGATATAGGGAAATGCATTTCATCGCATGCTAGTGTTACATTCAGAAGAGGGAGGTCGATAAGGGACAAGTTAACACATAGCCATTTCGTAGCCCCAGAGGGACAAGGGACTTGGCTGGGTCGGAAGCCTCAAGGGACATTTAGGTGTGGGAGATGCAGCTACTGCCCACGAATCAACCAAAATAAAGAATTCCATAACAACAAGACAGGCAGAGTCTTTAGGATTAAAGAATTTGCAAATTGTAGGACCCAGGGAGTGGTGTATCTCTGTACCTGTAGCTGCCCCATGGGGTACGTGGGCAAAACTAAAAGGGAACTACGTGTCAGAATTGGGGAGCATCTGGGGGATATTGGTCATAAGAGAGACACGGCCTTAGCCCGACATGTCAATACATGCCATAATGGAGACGCTGGCATGATATCATTTCAAGTGATCGAGGTGGTTAAGAAACCAATTCGGGGGGGCGATTGGAACAATAAAATCCTCCAACGCGAAGCCAGGTGGATATTTCTGTTAGATTCTGTATCCCCGGTCGGAATTAATGAGAATTTGAGCTTTGTCAGCTTTATCTAAGCCCCTTTCTGGCTTTTAGTGTAGGATAGGAAAGGCATCTTCTCGCCAACTTTGGGGTCATTTTTACCTAATTTTAGTATAAAGCAACTCCAAGAACCCTTAGAGACATATAATGACATCTTTACAGATTTACGCAGAGTGTTGACACCAGTTAAATCACTGTGTCTCAAGCTTTAGCAATATTTTATAAACGAACTGGCACAGGCAGCATGTACTGACTACTTAAAACATGTGGAGGTAGTCTCACAGGACAATGTCAGTGGACAATGCTTATAGGCATGTGCTGACACCTGGTCTTTTGTGGATTTATTTTGGATATAATGGCTACTGAGCTAATTGGTATGGCTATGCAGTGTCGCTGAGGGCAGATGCGATTCAGTGATACATCTCCCTTTGGCGCTAGCAACCAGGATAGGGCTATTGTGCTGTCAATCTAATCAAGTTACATCCGGTCAGGCATGATCTGCCTCTATCCAGGCCGATGCGGTTGCTAGGAAGCCTGGGTGTCACTACCATTGAGGGTGACTGCAACTGAGTGATACATCACTCTCTGCAGTGTTAATCATTAGGATTGGATGTGGGATGTGTCAATCCGTCCCTATGCAGTATCGCTGAGGGCAGATGCGATTCAGTGATACATCCCCCTTTAATGCTAGCAACCAGGATAGGGCCATTGGGCTGTCAATCTAATCGAGCTACATTACATCCGGCCGGGCAGGATCTGTCTCCATCTAGGCCGATGCGGTTGCTGGGACGCTTATGTGTTACTACCATTGAGGGTGGCTGCAATCGAGCTAGACGTCACTCTCTGCAGCGTTAGGTACAAGGATTGGATATGGGATCTGTCAATCCGTCCCTTACGCGTCACTTCCGGCCACATAGGATCCGTCTCCGATTGGCCCATCAACATGTCAATCTCGGAGAACAGGATGTCCCACCCCCATATCGAGATGCGGGCGTTTTAAAAGAGCAGATGGCAGTGGAGAGGCAGACAAGCAGCAGGGACATTACGGACCTTCAGATCTTTAGCCTGGGAGGCCATCTAGCTGTGCCCTGGGGAACTTCATACGTCTGAGCGCCTGGTACCTTGGTCACTGAAGACCGAGCCTCCTGCTGGTAGGTGACTCTCCTTATTTAATCAGGACTGTATACGATATCCAGTATCTGGATAAGCCTAGGGGGAAATAACCTAGCACTAGTGCTATCTGTATATTATGTCTTTATAGGACGTGTTCATTTACTAGAGGGATCTGAAGTAGTGACCTAGGATTCCCACTAAGGAAACACCTGGGGCTTCTACTAAGGAAATATCAGTGCCCAGGTAATGACAAGGGAGATGGCAATGTAAGCCAATATGTCTCTGCCCTACATATGAGCCATACAATATGTTTTTCTCTATAGGGAGCGAACCAAGAGAGCAGGATCCACAACCTAAGAGAGGGCAGATAGACTTTTTTCTGCTAGAGAGTGCATGCTGCACCTTATCTCAAGTGCCAAACTGTGTATCGTCCATCATCTAAAAGCCTTCTTTCAGACTCATAGGTATTGTTGATATTTGTTGACATTGATGCCTGTTTTTGGTCATGTGAGCTTTAAGTATGTAAACCCCCTTAGCCTTTAGAGATGGCTTTCCTTTCTCTTATAGCAAAGGCCTAGAAGTGGCGCCAAAGGGTTGAATGTCCCTGGAGAACATCATGCATCATTTACCTATAATGGGTATGCTTCATTCTAGTATTAGATACCATAATACTGTGGAGAGATGTTATCTTGAAGCATTGACTCACATATTTATATTTTTATATTTTTGTATTGTCAATGTATATGTAGATATGGTGATGTGAGACACTGAGCAACATTAATACCACATTTTGGAGGAAAAGAAAAGTGGACCTAAGAAGGTAGTGGCATGATATGCACTGATAGGTGTGATTAGTGCATGGTGCATAGATATCTTGGAGACACAATGACCTATGTGGTGTATTACTATATTGAATTACAGGAGGACATCTATAGTCCCTTGTGTTGATGGTGTCAAGTTATATTGTACAAGCACACCCTGCTGCTGCTTTTACACCACACTTGGATGCTGTTCCAAGTAAGTCTCGTATGTGAAGGGGATTTCTTGGAGATTGGCTGGACTGTATATTGAAAGACACCAACTGTCTGTTTTTGTCTATTCACAGGTGTATGTTGGCTAATCACCCCTGATGAACCCCCGAACATTTTTTTAGGAGGGGGGGAAACGCGTCGGGAGGAGCTGTGGGCACCGATTTCGTTGGGCCCATTAGCTCTGTCCTAAACTGCTGTTTACAGTATCTGGACTGTAGCATAGTCTACAGTCCGAGTCAGGAACCAACAGATTTTAATACATTATATGTTGTCCTGGTCTTTTCACAATGCACCTGGTGGTGGTGGTGTAGGTCAGTGGAGCATAGGGATATATAGGGACAGCCACCCGGAGCGGGGAGTGTTCAACACTTTATAACACTCTCCGCAAGTAGGCAGGAGGAGTTGAGGAGTATCGTAGTCCCTCCTAGTTCACTGAGAGCTATTCAGCTATCTATCTCTGCACGCTCCCTCTGCTCTTCACTAGGCCTTGATGAGCACAGTGTCTTTGTGTTTTTGTCAGATATCTGGTGTCATATCTATATTTTCTATTATAAATTGAATAAAAATATATTTTTTATAGAGGTGTGTTTTAGTCATTATTTTACTCTTTCCATGTAACTATAATATTTCAAATATAATGTCATAACATACCAAATATATTTCTTGATTTTAATAAATCACATTTAATAAAATCAAGAAATATTTATTTAGGTACTAATTTTTATTGTCTAACAGAATCCACTAACCTTCCTTTTAACAATTTGTAAATGGGGTCATACCCTAGTAACAAATCTTGGCAAAATCTGTGTGGATTATGAAATTCATAGCATGTTTGTGATGAGGAGAAATTCGAGTTTCAGAAAAGAACTCCTTAACAGTGAATGTCTGCTAAACCTCAGATTGAAAATCACTGCGTCCCAGCAAAGGAATTTAGACCACACAAATATCTGGCATAAACCCTACTCAGTGAGCAGGTGCACAAGAGTGACATGCTTTATTTTTACAAGCCTTTTATAGTGCTGTAATGGGCTAATATCTTATTAAATTCGTAAATATGCCACTTGTTATATTAAAAACATATGCAAAAAGTCTGACGTTTATCCATTTTGGAACTTCCTCTGCAGTGCCTCTTGCAGAATTTCTGGCACGTAATATCTCAGCCATGAATTTGGAATTGTTCAGATAGCCAGTCTTTTATCATATCTGCATTCCGTTGCTTTGTATCAGTCCTCAGCTTCTGACCTAGACTTAAGCATACTTGCTTTCCTGACATGTAGCAGCAATCTGAAAAAACTCTTCCTTAGTACTCGTATAAAAGAGAACTTGGTTATAGAAAAGTGTATAGTGGTTATAAAAAAAAAAAAAAAAGCATGTACAAAAACAGAGTATATTAGTACAGACCAAAAGTTTGGACACACCTTCTCATTCAAACAGTTTTTTTTTTTTCTTTATTGTCATGTTTCTGAAAATTGTAGATTCACATTGAAGGCATCAAAACTATGAATTAACACATGTGGAATGAAATACTTAAAGAGTGAAACAACTGAAAATGTCTTATATTCTAGGTTCTTCAAAGTAGCCACCTTTTTGCTTTGATTACTGCTCTGTATACTCTTGGCATTTTCTTGAGCTTCAAGAGGTAGCCACCAGAAATGGTTTTCACTTCACAGGTGTGCCCTGTCAGGTTTAATAAGTGGGATTTCTTGCCTTATAAATGGGGTTAGGACCATCAGTTGTGTTGTGGAGACGTCTGGTGGATACACAGCTGATAGTCCTACTGAATAGACTGTTAGCTGCTTTTTTTTTTTTTTCTTCTTCTTCTCTCTTGCTATAATACAAATTCTAAGTAAAGCAACGAGTGGCCATCATTACATTAAGAAATTAAGGTCAGTCAGTCCAAGAAACTGGGAAAGCTTTGAAAGTGTCCCCAAGAGCAGTGGCAAAAACCATCAAACGCTACAAAGAAACTGGCTCACATGAGAACTGCCCCAGAAAAGGAAGGCCAAGAGTTATCTCTGCTGCGGAGGATAAGTTTGAGTTACCAGCCTCAAATTGCAGGTTAATAGCAGCTCAGATTAAAGACCAGGTCAATGCCACACAGTTCTAGCAGCAGACACATCTCTATAACAATTGTTAAGAGAAGACTTTGTGCAGCAGGCCTTCATGGTAAAATAGCCGCTAGAAAACCACTGTTAAGGACAGGTAACAAGAAGAGACTTGTTTAGGCTAAAGAACACAAGGAATGGACATTAAACCAGTGGAAATCTGTGCTTTGGTCTGATGAGTCCAAATTTGAGATCTTTGGATCCAACCACCATGTCTTTGTGTGATGCAGAAAAGGTGAACGGATGAACTCTAAATGCCTGGTTCCCACCATGAAGCATGGAGGAGGAGGTGTGGGGGTGCTTTGCTGGTGACACTGTTGGGGATTTATTCAAAATTGAAGTACTGAATACTGAACCACCTTGGCTACCATAGCATCTTGCAGCGGCATGCTATTCAATCCGGTTTGCATTTAGTTGGACCATCGTTTATTTTTATAACAGGACAATGACCCCAAACACACCTCCAGGCTGTGTAAGGGCTATTTGACTAAGAAGGAGAGTGATGGGGTGCTACGCCAGCTGACCTGGCCTCCAGTCACCAGACCTGAACCTAATCGAGATGGTTTAAGGTGAGCTAGACCGCAGAATGAAGGCAAAAGGACCAACAAGTGCTAAGCATCTCTGGGAACTCCTTCAAGACTGTTGGAAGACCATTTCTAGTGACTACCTCTTGAAGCTCATCAAGAGAATGCCAAGAGTGTGCAAAGCAGTAATCAAAGCAAAAGGTGGCTACTTTGATGAACCTAGAATATAAGACCTATTTTCAGTTGTTTCACACTTTAAGTATTTCTTTCCACATGTGTTAATTCATAGTTTTGATGCCAATGGGAATCTACATATTTCAGAGTCATGAAAATAAAGAAAACTCTTTGAATGAGAAGGTGTGTCCAAACGTTTGGTCTGTACTGTATATATACATACAGTAGAAAAGCATATAGAAAAATATATTGTATTCTCACATTTGTTATTGCTTAATGTCAAGCATGAAAATACCCCTCCCCCCCCCAATACAGGCAAAATTTTCTGCCCAACAAATGTGGCAAGTTATTTATAGTTCTGTGTGACAGGTCTCGTTCTCTATGTATGTTTCACCAAAAGAATGAGCTGGTGTATGTTCACAATGGCCATTAAACCAAAGATTAAAAAAAAAATAGACACCTACTCTGCAGTAAAAAGCAATAGTGCATATAAAGAACATGGGGAACTTGATAACCATTGTTTTTAAACAAGGTGTAAAGCCATCCAACAGTGACAAGGTGTACCCAAATCTGGATGGCACCTAAATTCTTTAATATTAAAACCTTACCTTGTCTCAGAACAGTTCTCAATGTGAATAAGGCCGGTTTCACACATCCGGCTTTTCGCCGGTTTGCCGGATCCGGCGCTCTCCCGTACAAACAATACAGTACAGTGACAGCGCTGTAACTTCCGGGTCACATGCGCCGGTCACATGACAGCATGTGACCGGCGCTTGTTGCGCTGTCACTGTACTGTAGTCACTGTATAGGAGAGCGCCGGATCCGGCAAACCGGCGAAAAGCCGGATGTGTGAAACCGGCCTAAGGGCAGAGAGAGATTTTGGTCCCAACATTCGAGAGTTCAGGTACCGCCCTGATTTGGGTACACCTTGTCACTGTGGGATGACGTTGCGCTTTTTAATAAAAAAAAGTGTTTCAGTACCCTATGATATTTATATGCACTACTGATTTTTACTTGTGTATAGTAGTGTATGTCCATATTAGTTTTCTCATGTGTGTTTCATTTTTCTATTCCTGAAGAATAAATTGCTGCAATGAAAAGGTCATTCTAAATTCACAAATTCATTTTTTTACTTGACAAATGAGACTTGTTTGTCTATAGAGGCAAATTGTAGTACTAAAAATTACTGCTGTCTTAACTGTCCTAGACTGTGAAAGGGATTCTGTCAGTTTGAACAGCTATTCTGTGCTACCTTCTCACCCCCTGTGGGTGGTTATTTGTCCTTCCTCATTCTTGGGTCCTCTACCTGAGGCCTGGGAGTTTGCGGGTTCTGCGCAGTATCTTAGTTGTTCCCAGCACTGCGCTTTTCTGGACAGAGTTCGGATGTTGCTCCTGGAATCTGTTTCAGCCATTTTTCCAACTTAGGGGTCACTGCTCCAAGTGCTCCCATCATCACTGAAATCACTATTACCTTCACCTTCCACATCTTCTCCAGTTGTTCTTTAAGGCCCTGGTATTTCTCCAGCTTCTCATATTGCTTCTATCTATTATCATTGTTGTCTTCTGATCCTTGTCTACTATCACGATATCTGGTTGGTTAGCTACCACTTGCTTATCCGTCTGGATCTTTAAGTCCAACAGGGTTTTGGCCCTTTCATTCTCCACCACTTTTTCTGGGGTCTCCCACCTGGACGTAGGGGGACTTAGCCCTGTACAGATATTCCTGTATACAATTCCCGCTACTTGGTTGTGGCGTTCGGTGTACACTGTTCCTGCTTGCCTTTTGCTTCCTGCCACTATATGTTGGATTGTTTCTGTGGTTTCGTTACATAGGCTACACCTTGGGTCTTGTCTTGTGTGGTAGATCCCTGCTTCTATGGATCTGGTACTTGGCGCCTGCTCTTGTGCTGCTATGATTAGTGCCTCAGTGCTGTTTTGGAGTGTAGCTTTCTCCAGCGATTGGCAAGACTTCTTCATGTCAGCCACCTCCATTATCTGCATTATCTGTCTATGGTACATCCCACACAGCAGCTTGTCTTGCCATGGCACTTCATGTTCTTGTTCTTCCTTCCCAGACTTTTGTTGTTGCTGTCTTGGGCTGTCCCTCATATACAGTATAATATTTATTTATAACGAAAAATACGGTATCTAAGACGCACCGGACTATAAAATGCACCCCAAATATAGAGAGAAAGGTAAAAATATAAAAAATGGGGTCCGTCTTGTACTCCAGTGGTGTCTTACTGTAGGGGGGGTGGCAGTGGTGGTGGAGTAGTGGGGTCATAGGAGGCAGCGGCAGTGCTGGAGTAGGGAAACGCTGGCTGCTGCGTGGCCGTCTGTGCTGGCTGTCCTGGCTGTGTGAAGAAGGGCGGTGCGGCTGCTGTCCCAGATACTGGTGGTGTCAGCGTCAAAGAAATGCCCCCGGAATTGGCGCCTGCGCAGATTGAGCTCTTAGCTCAATGACAATCCGAGATCTCATCTGCCCACGCGTCTATTCCTGGCGGCATTATCTGAAGATCACACCACCAAAAGAGCATCTTACACGCCTGCTCCACACAGCCCCTACCGCAGCCAGCACAGCCGACAGAACATCTCATCTGACGCAGCCAGCACAGCTCCACCAACAGAGCATCTCACCGACCGCAGACAGCACAGCCCCGCACCGCCAACAGAACATCTCACCCACCGGAGCTAGCACAGCTCCGCACCGCCCTGGTCCACACACCCCCAACCGCAGCCAGCACAGCGCCCATTCTCCACCTCCCGGTAAGCTACATTCGGATTTTAAGACTCGCGCCTCAGTTTCCTCCCAAATTTTTGGGAGGAGAAGTGCATCTTCTAATCTGAAAAATATTGTGTGTCCAAACTTTTGACATAGATATATATATATCTATGTCAAAAGTTTGGACACACGTTCTCATTCAAAGAGTTTTCTTTATTTTCAGGACTCTGAAAATTATATTCTCACATTGAAGACATCAAAACTATGAATTAAAACCTGTGGAATGAAATACTTAAAGTGTGAAACAACTGAAAATATGTCTTATATTCTAGGTTCTTCAAAGTAGCCACCTTTTGCTTTTATTACTACTTTGCACACTCTTGGCATTCTCTTGATGAGCTTCAAGAGGTAGTCACTGGAAATGGTTTCCAACAGTCTTAAAGGAGTTCCCAGAGATGCTTAGCACTTGTAGGCCCTCTGCCTTCACTCTGCGGTCCAGCTCACCCCAACTCATCTCGATTGGGTTCAGGTCTGGTGACTGTGGAGACCAGGTCATCTGGCGTAGCACTCCATCAATCTCCTTCTTAGTCAAATAGCCCTTACACAGCCTGGAGGTGTGTTTGGGGGTCATTGTCCTGTTGAAAAATAAATGATGGTCCAACTAAACGCAAACCGGATGGAATAGCATGCCGCTGCAAGATGCTATGGTAGCCAAGGTGGTTCAGTATGCCTTCAATTTTGAATAAATCCCCAACAGTGTCACCAGCAAAGCACCCCCACACCATCACACCTCCTCCTCCATGCTTCACGGTGGGAACCAGGCATGTAGAGTCCATCCGTTCACCTTTTCTACAAAGACACGGTGGTTGGATCCAAAAATCTCAAATTTAGACTCATCAGACCAAAGCACAGATTTGCACTGGTCTAATGTACATTCCTTGTGTTCTTTAGCCCAAACAAGTCTCTTCCGCTTGTTGCCAGTCCTTAGCAGTGGTTTCCTAGCAGCTATTTTATCACGAAGGCCTGCTGCACAAAGTCTCCTCTTAATAGTTGTTCTAGAGATGAGAAGGTGTGTCCAAACTTTTGGTCTGTACTGTAAATATATATATATATATAATCTCACGAAATCCCCATACACTACACCCTCCCATGTACTACACCTGTAATATGCTACATCACTGCACGCCCATATACTAAACCTGTAATATACTATATCTCCATATAATACACCTGTAATATACTACACCCCCAAGTACTACGCCTGTAATAGTATACTACACTACACTACTACACCCCCCCCCATGTACTACACCTGTAATATATTACATCACTACACCCCCCATATACTACACCTGTGATATACTACATCATTACACCCTCATATACTACACCTGCAATATACATCATTACACCCCCTATATACTACACATGCAATATACATCACTGCACCCCTATATACTATACATGCAATACCTCACAACACCCAATATATACTACACATGCAATATACTGTACATCTCTACACCCCTATACACTACACATGCAATATAAATCACTACACCACCTATATACTACATTTACAATATATATCACTACACCCCCTATATACTACATTTACAATATACATCACTACACCCCCTATATACTACATCTACCATATACATCACTACACCCCCTATATACTACACATGCAATATACCTCACAACAACCCCTATATATTACACATGCAATATACATCACTACACCCCTATATACTACCCATGCAATATACATCACTACACCCCCTATATACTACACATGCAATATACGTCACAACATCCCCTATATACTACAGCTGCAATATACATCAACATTAGTCATCACTCACCTCTCCCTCCCGCCGCTGCAGCTCTTGTAGAAGTCCCCACCGCTACTCCTGTTTGGGTCCCCGCCAATGCTGCTCTCGTAGGAGCCCCCGCCACTGCTTCTCCTGTTCGGGCCCCCGCTGCTGCTTCTTGTACGGGTCCCGGCTGTGCTGCTTCTTCTGCCGGGAACTTTTAATTGACACACGCGTGCCGTACTGACGAAATCAGGGCACGCGTGTGTCACAGAGAAAGTGCTGGCAGGGAACAAAGGACAGATTCCTGCTTTCCACTGACTGCCCGGCACGCTGCTTGTGATGAGGGCAATCTGACCAGGGGCCTCCTGGAGCCTGGAGCTCCGGACAACAGGTCAGATTGCCCTCATTAGTAACCGGCCAGTAAGGGCCCCCTGAACCTTTGGACCCCTGTGCGACTGAACCGGCTGCACATGTGATATGTCTGCCAGTGATTTTGTCTCCGCTGTTCAAAGGAGTTACATTGGGGTTGGCCACACACTGGGTGTACCCAACACCTGGTTTGAATAGTCCTTTATTAGGATTGGTACATGTGAGTATGTGCAGTAGGAACCTACTCTGTATTCAAGGACCAGTTGGTCAACAGTTTGAGTGGTCTCTTATTTCAACTGTTGAAAGAGCATACAGTGGGTACGGAAAGTATTCAGACCCGTTTTATTGTTTCATTGCAGCCATTTGATAAATTCAAAAAGTTCACTTTTTTTCTTATTAATGTACGCTCTGCACCTCATCTTGACAGGGAAAAATTAAATGTAGAAATTTTTGCAAAATTATTAAAGAAAAACTGAAATACGTCATAAGTCATAAGTATTCAGACCCTTTGCTCAGACACTCATATGTAAGTCACATGCTGTCCATTTCCTTGTGATCCTCCTTGAGATGGTTCTACTCCTTCATTGGAGTTCAGCTGTGTTTAACCTGATAGGACTTGATTTGGAAAGACACACACCTGTCTATATAAAACATCACAGTGCATGTCAGACCAAATGAGAATCATGAGGTCAAAGGAACTGCCCAAGGAGCTCGAAGACAGAATTGTGGCAAGGCACAGATCTGTCAAAGGTTAGAAAATAATTTCTGCAGTACTCAAGGTTCCTAAGAGCACAGTGACCTCCATAATCCTTAAATGGAAGATGTTTGGGACCACCAGAATTCCTCTTAGACCTGGCTGGCCAGCCAAACTGAGCAATTGTGAGAGAAGAGCCTTGGTGAGAGAGGTAAAGAAGAACACAAAGATCACTGTGGCTGAGCTCCAGAGATGCAGTAAGGAGATGGGTGAAAGTTCCACAAAGTCAACTGCAGCCCTCCACCAGTCAGGTCTTTATGGCAGAGTGGCCCAACAGAAGCCTCTCCTCAGTGCAAGACATATGAAAGCCAGCATAGTTTGCAAAAAACAAGAAGGACTCCTAGACTACGAGAAATAAGATTCTCTGGACTGATGAGATGAAGATAGAACTTTTTGGTGATAATTCTAAGCGGAATATGTGGAGAAACCAGGCACTGCTCATCACCTGCCCAATACAATCCCAACAGTGAAACATGGTAGTGGCAGCATCATTCTATAAGGGTACGTTTCAGATGCAAGACATGACAACTGGTTGCAATTGAAGGAAAGATGAATGCTGCCAAGTACAGAGATATCCTGGAAGAAAACCTCTTCCGAGTGCTCTGGACCTCAGACTTGGCCGAAGGTTCACCTTCCAACATGATAATGGCCTTAAGCACACAGCTAAAATAACAAAGCAGTGGCTTGCTTCAGAACAACTATGTGACCATTCTTGACTGGCCCTGACGTAAACCCAATTCAGCATCTCTGGAGAGATCTGAAAATGGCTGCCCACCAACGTTCACCATCCAACCTGATGGAACTGGAGAGGATCTGCAAGGAAGAATGGCAGAGGATCCCCAAATCCAGGTGTGAAAAACTTGTTGCATCATTCCCAAGAAGACTCATGGGTTTAAAAGATCAAAAGAGTCCTTCTAATCAGTACTGAGCAAAGGGTCTAAATACTTATGACCGTGATATTTTAGGTTTTCTTGTTGAATACATTTTCAAAAATTTCTACATTTCTGGGGTTTTTTTCTGTCAAGATAGGGTGTAGAGTATATATTAAAGAGAAAAAAAATGAACTTTTTTTGAATTTACCAAATGGCTGCAATGAAACAAAATGAAAAATTGAAAAATTTAAAGGGGTCTGAATCCAATGTATAGAGGATGAGTTCTATCTAATGTTTTATGGGACAGTACTCAAACCAATGTTATTCTATAGGGCAGTGCTGATCAGCGGCACTGCCCCATGTGAAATCCGAGTGCAGTCCAATATATGCTGACAGACAATGGAGAAATCAATTTTTCCCTTCTCCACGAATGCACTCAGGAGAGAGGGTCCACCCACTCCGAAGGACAGGAAACCTACAGCTTTTAAAAGGTGGAGCCTCTTTATACTCTTCAGTGGTTTCCTGTCCTTTGGGGGGGTGGGTGGAGGTGCTGCCGGTGGAAGAAAGACTAACCTTATAGCCATCTCTGGGGAGGAGTGGGAGCACGGCCTGGTTTGGCGTCAGTGTGTTTCCTGGTCAGACCCCTGGCAGCACTCTGAAAGAGAAGCACGGCCTGGTTTGGCATCAGTGTCTCCTGGGGGCTGCAGCTGTCGGCAGCTGTGGAGGCTTCCAGGGGAATGCAGCAGCGCTTGGGTGATCTGGCCCTGTCTACAAGCGGCCTGTGACCCAGACCGGAAGTGGAGCGCTTCCAGTGATGTCACAGTGGTGGAAACCGCCCCAGATTCAAAATTGCTGCAGGAGGAAGGGTGCTTTGCCAAATTGGAGCAGCCTGCAGAGACCATGGAAGTGACTGATGTAGTTTTGACTGATTGTCTACATGTCTGTTCTGTTTTCTCTAGGACAAGCCTAAGAAATCACTGTCCAAGACAAAACATAGAGAATGTACCCTATGTAGAACTAAGCTGGCAACTACCTATAATTAGAAGTTGTGTCAGGCCTTCATAGACACATTCCTCTTAGAGTTTGAAATCCCTAATCATGATGATGTAAAGAAATCTGAGTGAAGTTAGCCCTGGCACGTCTTCAGGGAGACAGATGGCCACTTGAGACTCCAGCCCAGAAGACGGGGAGATAAATATATTTTATTCAGATCATTCCTCATCCTCATCATCCTCAGACATTGAAGGACAGCCGTGGACAGTCACTGGACCTGTCCCAACAAGTCTGCAGCAAATAACATATAGGATCCGGGGTTGAGGAACGGCCCAACAATGGAACCGCGCTATCAGTATACAGAATGGGACAGCTTACTGACACTGGGACCCTCAAGTGCTTCATGCCATGGGGGTCCGATACTTAGCGCATCAAAGGAGGAAAGGGCTCACAGGCTGACACACACACCGGACTTGACCTTTCACGGATCCGGGATCGTCTGGAGCTCATCGTGGCAGAGATCGGTACTCTGGGGCAGCGCTTGAACTACCTGTGAGTAAAAAGACCTGGAACCGCAGCCCCTGTCTCTACCTCTCCTTTACCAGTGCCGGTGCCCAGCGCTGCAGCGCCAATGGGGACTACCACAACCCCCGCCATCCTCCCGGGGCCTGCTCCGCCTGTGGGGGAGTGACACCATCCCGGCTGCACCCAACATTTGCCCCGGCGAGAGACCCTGCAGCGGCTGCCCATCAACTGCCGCATACCACAGGTGGCATCGCGATCCTTAAAAAGACTTTCCTATCCTCCAACTACCACCTCAATTCTCCCTGCCACACTCAGACCCTCTTTCCTGTACGCCTCGGGGTAATGGACCCGGGCCAGGCCACCACGTGACATCGCAGGGGATCTGCACCCCCGGCCCGGTGACGAGTAGGTTAAAACACCAGCCCCATGGGGCGCTACATTTGGCGTCATGAACAAGATAATCATGCCCGTGACAACCGGGTACTGTGTGCCTAATGGAAATGAGACTGTTTATTTAAAGTCTGGACTTAGCCGCTATTACAGAATACCAGTTGGCGGGAAAATTTCCACTCTTAACAGGCTGACGGGCTGATGGAGTGGCGCAAAAGTTAAGCTCCACCCCAGATGTCAACAGACTTGACCCAGCAGATGAGGCAGCAGCAGCTGGACGCCATCAAGGAATGGGCTTGGTGGCAGTGACGCGAGCCTATGCTTGACCAAGACCACTACACCTAGAGGAAAAGCACATCGGAGGGGTGACAACTGACCTGGTTGCCCCTGCCGAAAGGGACGCCATCCAAAAACCACCGATCTGTCTGCCTACTCCAGCCCTTGATCGGGAGGTCTGTGACCCGACCCTCAAACCGGCCGCCGATGACCAGGCAGCTGAGGACCCGGCCGCCGACACCCCAACAGCCAAAGACCCCGCTGCTTCAAACCCAGCAGCCAACGCCCAGGTCGATGCCGACCAGGTAGCAGAGGACCCAGTAGCCGATATCTCGGTGACCGAAGACTCCGCTGCTTCCAACCCGGCAGACAATGCCCAGGCAGACAACGACCAGAGTGGGAAATACCAGATCGCTGACCAGGATCCAGCTACCTCTTACCAGAGAGCCACAGAACAGGCTGCCGTCGACCAGACCGCCTGCAACGTTTCCCTAGCACCGATAGCAGGAGAACCTGTTGCCTCTGAATGGGAAGCTTGTGGAGAACCGGGAGCTGAGGCTCAAATCGGACACCCGACACCCACCCAGGACTGGTGTGGGAGAAGTCCTACAACACCTCCTTTGGGGCTGCAACGGGGGAGTCCATGTTTGTGGACACTGACGCAGAGGAGTACCACCGGGCCACCCTTGTCCATCTAGCCGCTGAAGAAAGTAAGCGACGGGTTCGGCTGGCGGAGGTGGAACGAAGGAATCTGGCCAACAAGGAGCATTTCCGACGGGCCAGTCCATCGACTCGGGAAGAGCTCCACAAAGGTACAGTTGCAAAGTTTGACCTGAATAAGGAGTGGGGGTTCATCACTGAACCGGGACTGGGCAAAGAGGTGTTTGTGTCCCGGCGGGATGTAGAAGCCCATTTACCCAGAGGTCATCCTGGCAGAGACCTGTACCCCGGTGACTGAGTCATTTACACTCGGCAAAAAGGAGAGCGCGGCTGGTATGCCCTGGATGTGGGACTGTGTCGTCTGGAGGCGACAGCTGCAGCAACAGTGCCCATCCCAGTAGGCAAGCCAGTACCAGTTGTTCCCCAAGAGCCCTGCAAAGAGGGGTATTGCCACAAATCTACCCAAACCCCAAGGGAGAATTACCTGAAACCGGCCGGACAGGAATTCCCATGCTCCCAGTGAATTGTGTTTAAAATGTTCCCCGTTTGAAATAATGGACAACCAGGCCACTGGACATTGTGCGGTAGGAACTGTACCTGTACATAATTGCACCTGTTGTGCACCCGTCCAGAATTATTGCAACCTTTTTGGTCCTTCGGGATATCTGCTAAAAGTGGTGCATCGACTGGTGGCACACTGGACTCCAGCGTCATGCGTTAATGACCGTTTTTTCTTTAATGAAGGTGTGATAATGCTCTGTTAAAAAATGTAAATAATTCTTAACCCGTGTACAAAATGTAAATAACGTGTAATTATGCTCTGCTAACTAATGTAATTACCATAATGTTGATACCATGTATAGAATGTTTCTACCTTGTGTGAATGTGATAATAATGCTACCTAAAAACCGTACGGAGCTAACTGTTTGGCAACGGTCAAGATGCTGTGCCTCCCATAAAGGGAAGAAATAATGTTTTGGTTTAAATGCATAACAAAAATGAGGTGATCACTGTAAAATGTTGCTGCCTCGGAGTGCCGCCATTTGCCACGGGGGAATGTGGTGCCCCGGAGGCTTCAGGTGCCATAGTTTACTGCATCCCCATTGGGGTGTAGTACTTATTCCGGGTCCAGGGAAGGTCGATGCTGGTTTTCACATACACAAACATACATTCAGTGGGTTGCCCTCCCCAATGGGGACTGGGCCAGGGTCAGATCACAGTAGGGGTTCACTACAGCGGTGGGTTTACAGGACGCCACTGCACCAGGGGCTCCCCGATCCACTGGAACTGAGGACTCAGGGTCAGGGAGAAGCAACCACCAGGGGGAGTCAGGAGCACACAGTGGGAAGAGCAGGTTGACCAAGTGAGATTAGTGAACCAGCCAGTGGTGGCAGCAGCTGGGGGCAACAGCTCAGAACACACAACAACACTACAACAGAAGGAGAACAGCTTCAGACAGAGCAGAGCAGATGTGCCGCGAGCAGCTCTGTGGGCCAGGGTGTTCAACATGATCGCTGGGGAGAAGCAGGCGGCTGCTTCCACAGGACCGGCGCTGTCGGGATACAGAATCCTAGGGCAGATACAGTTCACGTTATCTACAAACTCTGCAAGGCTCACGGGCAACGGCTAGAACAGTCATCGGACCCGTCCCAATGAGTCTGCAGCAAATAGCATATAGGATCCGGGGTTGAGGACAGGCCCCACAACGGAATTGCGCTATCAGCATACAGAACGAGACACTTTACTGACACCGGGACTCTCAAGTTCTTCACGCCACGGGGGTCCGATACTTAGCGCATCAAAGGAGGAAAGAGCTCACAGGCTGACACCCACACCGGACTTGACCTTTCACAGATCCGGAATCGACTGGAGCACATCGTGGCAGAGATCGGTACTCTGGGGCAGCGCTTGAACTACCTGTGAGTAAAATGACCTGGAACCGCAGCCTCTGTCTCTGCCTCTCCTTTACCAGCGCCGTCGCCCAGCGCTGCAGAGCCAACAGGGACTACCACTACCCCGCCATCCTCCCGGGGCCTGCTCGGCCTGTGGGGAGCGACACCATCCCAGCTGCATCCAATATCTGCCCTGGCGAGAGACCCTGCAGCGACGGCCCATCCCTTGCCGCGTACCACAGGTGGCGTCACGATCCTTAAAAAGACTTTCCTATCCTCCAACTAGCACCTCCATTCTCCTTGCCACACTCCGACCCTCCTTCCTGTATGCCTCGGGGTAATGGAACTGAACCATGCCACCCCGTGACATCGCTGAGGATCTGCACCCCCGGCCCGGCGATGAGTAGGTTAAAACACCTGCCACGTGGGGCGCTACATCCATCTTGAAACTGGGCTTATATTGACAATTCCACTATTTTGTTACCTGGACTTGTTCATAGTGTTTTTGATAAACACTGGTGTTGGACTTCAAATAAGTGTGCCGCCCCCGTGCCAGCAGCCGAGCTGCTCGGATCCGGATCCGCGGTGGCTAGAGGGGTCTCCGGACCTGAGGGTCTTGCGGCCACTCAAATGAAGGGGGTATTTATAAGGGAGTGTAAAGTTCGTGACGCCACCCGTGGTATGTGGTAATTGGGGTACCACCGCTGCAGTTGGGAGTACCCAGGCATGATGGAATGGGGCAGCCAGGTGTTGTGACCCTCCACGGGTAGGGGGAATACCCCGGGGCTCAGTGATGGTATGGGAGAGTGGCGTTAGGTGGAAAGGGGTCACTTGCATACTCTCTCAGTCCATTAAGCTGACAACGACAACTGGATAAACCAAAGTTTTGGATACCGCTGCCGCTGAGGGGAGCTAGTTCGGGTCCCATCCCCAATGGTGCTGCCTGGTGATCCGTGACCTTGGGATTTTCTGGACCATTTTAGTGGAAAGTCCTATCCCCCTCGTTGCGCTAGTACCCCGATTTTGGAGCGAGTGGGGAGCGGATCTTGAAGGCTCCGTTCTTGTCGGGAAAATTGTCAGGGTGCCTGAAGCTACTCCCTGACCTAGAGTCCACGTACCCCGTCGTGCCCTGGTCCCAGCGCGGTGATGGTGCAAGGCCGCCGGCTGTCCTCCTCAACAGATCCGTGCCCCTAGCCACGATCCCCTGCAACCGGTGGTCAAGCTCCTCTAGGCCCAAACCACCATCTGCCACCTAGATAGCTTCCTAGGAGCCCTGCTCCTGACCTCCTCTCTCCTTCACTTCCAAAACTACTGTCCAGACACTCCTGACCTCCCCTCTCCTACCCCCCAGGTGGGCGACTCTATTCCACTCAAACCGTCCACTGGTGTGTTTGGTGGGTGTGGTGCAGAGTGTACCTAGCGTTTTGATTAGCTGATGTAGGCAACACCATATAGTTGGGGACCCATAACCAAGAAGGAGGTGGATAATTCACGGGAGGGCAGATTGTGCAATACCCTGTGACAACCTGATAGTCCAGGGGCGTCACATTCCCCCTTGGTTAAACGTAGCTCGTCCTCGAGCTACAGGACATCAGAGGGGTTTTTTTTTTTTTTCAAAACTGCAAAAATAGAAATTAAGAAAAATTTTTTATTTACAAGATTCATCCCACATTAGGGAGGCTTGGCACTTAAACGTTACTAAAACTTTTGAGTTCATCATTCAACAGTGGAACGCTACCGGTTAGGTTAGTAGCGGAGGCTCAACCTGCTCCATTGCAGCCTCTTCCTGCGACAGTCCAGTCCCAATGTCCCGGATCCCTTTAACCCGCCACCCAAACAACCTGCCCCGCTGCATACCTATTGTTGGTCCGTGACCAGGTTAAGGTCCCGGGTGTTGCAAAAGACGACTCTGGTGGGCACAGGACATGCAACTATTTACAATACACAAGTCTGTGTTGTCACAACCAGTCTTATGACCATGGTCTATTTTTACTACTACAAAATATTGGTGCATAAATAAAATGAAGTCCATGCACCTGGTGCACACACTATAAAATCTTCTTTCCAATCAGGTAACTTTCTCTGCTGATTTAAACCTTGTTGATTAAAACACAGTTGTTTCCTAACATTTCTATATGAAAAATACCAAACTTTGTAAATATGATACACAGATACCTAACAGTTTAGACTTTTCATGTTACAGGTACCGCTCACTTGGAGGCTGGTAATCAACGGCAGCAGCTGGGAAAACTTGCTTGTTAACCATAGCAAGCCTCTTTACATCCAGGGCATACCAACCCCGCTCACTTCAATGACGAGTATAGGAGACCACCTCTCCCGGCTCCAGGTTACGACGCGGGTGGTCCCTCGGGAGATGTTGCTCTATATCTCTCCGAGCAACAAACACCTCCTCCGAGAGGCTCGCTTCCCAGAGGAAACCCAACCCTTTGTCGGGGTCAAACCGCTTTACATGGCCCTTGCACCACGGCACTCTGACACGAAGGTGACCCTCCTCAAATGCTCCTTCTCTCTCTGGGCACGGGCAACAATCTCCCGCTGCCACTGATCTTGGGTTACATCTCCGGTCGCAGCTTTTGCTGGTGTCGTTCCCAGTAAGGGGCGTCAGCGTTCGGCCTCTGCTCCCTAGCTGGCATAGGCTATATTTGTGCTTTTGCGCTCCCTACAGCCGGTCCCGTCCCCAATGGTGCTGCCTGGTGATCCGTGACCTGCCTCCTGGCACTAAGTTTACTTCTCTGTTGGTCCCGGTAGTATGGAACTTGCCGGGTTCCGCTCCCTACTATGGCTAAGGCCTTGTGCCCACGGGAGCTTGCTTCTGCGGATTTTGCTGAGGAAAACCTGCAGATTTATCTGGATTTTCCAGATAAATCCGCAGGTTTCAGCATGTACAGACACTCCCCGTGTTATCCTATGGGACATGGGGAGTGCTGTGTCCACGTTGCGGAATGTGCGATTGCGGAATATACTGCGGATATCCCGCAGCCGCACATACCTGCATGTCAATTATTCCTGCGGCATTACCTGCGGAAATCCCCTGCTTTGGCCCATACTTACCTGCCTTGATAGCAGACACCCGGTCATTTTGCCTCAGTGCACAGGAGCAGGAAGGAGGAGGTGGGCGGGGCCTGCACGAGCTCCGGTCATGTGACAGCCGGAGCTAGTTCAGGCCCGCCCATCTTCTCCTTCACAGTGTAAACACGGCCGGAGACGGGAGAGAAGTGCTGCGTGATGGAGGTATGAATGCCCCGATCACTCAGCACTTGTTCTACATTGAGGATGGAGTGCCGAAGCCATGGTACTGTATCCTCAATGCAGAATGCCGACACCATATCCGCAGGACATTCCGCAAATAAACCGCAGCATGGAAACAGACAAGTTGTGCTGCGGTTTTCTGGGAGCTCCTGTGGATATAACCGCAGACACTTTTCCCCCATGTGCACATAGCCTTAGTGTGGGAGCTGGCTCTCAGGGTTCACGCTTGGGATTTTCTGGACCGTTTTAGTGGAAAGTCCTATCCCCCTTGTTGCACTAGTACCATGATTTTGGAGCGGGTGGAGAGCGGATCTTGAAGGCACCGTTCACATCGGGTAAATTGTCAGGTTGCCTGAAGCTACTCCCTGACCTAGGGTCCACTCACCCCGTCGTGCCCTGGTCCCAGCCCGGTGATGGTGCAAGGCCGCCAACTGTCCTCCTCGACAGATCCGTGCCCCTTGCCACGATCCCCTGCGACCGGGGGTCCAGCTCCTCTAGGCCCAGACCACCGTCTGCCACCTAGATAGCTTCCTAGGAGAGGAGCCCTGCTCCTGACCTCCTCTCTCCTTCACTTACAAAACTACTCTCCTGACCTCCCCTCTCCTACCCCCCAGGTGGGCGACTCTATTCCACTCAAGCCGTCTACTGGTGTGTTTGGTGGGTGTGGTGCAGAGTGTACCTAGGGTTTTGATTAGCTGATGTAGGCAACACCATATAGTTGTGGACCCATAAGCAAGAAGGAGGTGGATACTGCACGGGAGGGCAGATTGTGCAATATCCTGCGACGACCTGATAATCCAGGGGCATCACATAAGCAGCTGAATTGATCCAGGGTAAAGAGAGGGTCAGCCGACGTGGAAACGAGGGCACCCAAAAACGTATGGTGACATACCTTCCTTTTTCAGGCCGATACAAGTTCCTTACCGTTTCCTAGGGATCGCATAGATTAGTTCCTATTTTCCCTCTCTAAGCCCTGTTTATATATATACAATTACTGTGTTGTTATATGGTAAATACTGGGTGTCATAATAATCTTTTTAATAATATTTCAATAAAGATAATCAATTTTATCAGGTTTTTGAGGTTTTTTTCGTAAATCCAATAATCTTGTAAGAGAGAATGTGCAGCCTTTAATAACCTGGGCAGGGTGGACAGCAGTGTGAGTGACATCTTAATATTTCAGCACCCCAGGAGTAGTAGTAGTGACAATCCTATTATTGCGTTTTTACCCGCGTTTCTTTTGCGTTTTTGCTGCAGAACTTTTTTGAGAAAATGGTTGTAAACTTTCTGCAGACATTCCCAGAAAACCTATGGAAATAAAAAATACCTGTGCGCACACTGCGTTTTTTCTCAAGAACATTCTTTCTGCAGAATTTCTTGAGAAAAAGAATGTGCATGTCACTTCTTTTCTGCAGGTACCTGCATTGTTTGCCATAGATAATGGTAAAAAAAATGCAGGGATCAACCTGCAGAAAAAACGCAGCAAAAACACGGTAAAACCGCATCCGGTTTTCGGTGCGTTATTGGTGCATTTTTTGACTGCAAGTGCACTAATATTTCAGACTCAAGAAATTTCTTGAGAAAAATCCCTTTTCTAGTGTGAACAGAGCCTTATACTCTGGGAAAGCGTGACAACTTTTATATGCTATTAAATATACAGCTGTATGTATTGTGTTATCGTGTGAGGTAATGGGAGCTTCAAGTAGTATAGTGTCTTCTATAGCGTCACATCAGCAAAAATGGAGCAGGAATTGACATGTTCCAGCTTTGGGCAGGGACTTAATTGGTATGGAAGGAAAAGTTGTCAAAAAAGCTACACCTTCATATAAACAGTAATTATTTTTATATTATTTATATACAGACACGTCATCCACAGCAGTCCCATTTTGATAGCAATGTGAACATTTACCACAATGGCTTTGACTTGAAAATCTTTTTATTTTCCTGCTGCAATACAGAATTTGCAATTTGTGCTGGGTGCATGAGCTCCTAAGGACAAGAAAAAAACTCGCTTTAAGCCTAGTCGGGGTCTGAGTACCCTGCCTGGTACTTGGCTCCAATCTGCTCCCCGGTTCGGTACCGGCAGGCCACCGCCCGACCCCGGTCCTACGGTTCCGCTGACCTTCGCCAACTCCTGCAGACGGCCACCACCGTCTGCCGACCTTGCTGGAAGTGCCTGGGCTCCAGGGTGTCACACTCCCCCTTGGTTTAATGCAGACCGTCCACGGGCTGCCCGTCCACCACCGGTTTTATTTTTCTGAAAAGATATAAAAACACAGGAACAAAACATGTAAAACATTAAGCATTTCTTTCATTTCTTCCCTCACAGGAGGCACATTCTTAAACCGCTGCAAACGGAACATTTTTATTAATACCAGGGAACGGGTCCATGTCCTTCTGCTTTCCCACCCAAGCAACCTAGACCTTGATGCTGCCCCTAAGAAATGGGCAGCACCCCTTTTCCCCAGTCCGGAAACAGGAACCTGGCCCAGGCTACCCAAGCGGGAACAGGTACGGTGTCTTGCACCTGGCAGTCATTCAGGGGACCATGTCCAAGGGGACCCCTGACCTGGAGAATGGTCACCGGTCCTGGTGGTGACCGGACCCCAGCCTGCTCTGCTGCGGGTCCTTCCTCCAACCAGCCTCTCCGTAGACTGGCAATTGTGGGAAGGGCAAGTGGGGCAGAATATTTACAAACCCAATAGTTTTTGGGTGGTCTGCGAGTTCTCGGCCGTGTTCTTTGGGGAGTGGGGACAAAAGGGACAACATCAGTCCCAACGGGGATGGGCGCTTCAACAGCTCAGCGCTGCCATAAAATAACTGTGGGTCCCAACAGGGACTTGCTGTAAGGTCCCAACGGGGACAGTTCTTTAGCAACGGGGATCTGCTGCCTACTTGAGGTCGCCTTCCTCATATTCCTCCTCCAGCTCCACATCTAGGCTGTACATTGGGGGAGGGGTCCGGGAGCACTGCGGGCCTACTTGCCGTGCCCTCTTCTGGATGTTCAGGGCAAACCAGCCCCTTTCTCCACAGCGGCGGGTGTAGGCGAACAACTCACCGGGGATCAGGTCACGGTCCGGGTGGCCCAAAGGCAGATGGGGGTACACGTCCCGGCGGGCCACAAACACCTCCTTTTCCAGGCCGGGCTCATACAGGAATCCGTACCCCTTGTCGGGGTCAAAGCGCCGGACCTGGCCCTCGTACCTCGGGCCCCGCACTAAGAAGGTGGCACACCTCAGATTATAAAAAAGATAATTATCTTTTTCTTTGATCGTTCAGGCCAGGACTTCGGCCTTCTTCTTTTCCCGGGCCTCGATTTCTCGGCCCAGCTGGCTTAGCTGCCACTCCCAATAGGGGACGTTTACCTGCCCCCCGGGGGCACGGGTTGGGCCCAGTTGGAGTTCCCCCGTGCCAATCACGATCGGCACCTTCCTTTGGGAACCCCACCGTGTCATGGCCTGAGACGCTGCCTTGCAGCAACAACCCTGCGCCGCCTCAGCCGAGGCCTGGGTCTGGGTAGCGGCCAGCTTTGCCCACTCTGGGTACCGGGCACCTCCGTCTTGGCCGGGCGGACTGCCGGGGCCGGGACTTCCTTGGGCGTGGTCGCTTCCGGGAGCGATGGGGCCTCCTCGGGAACGGGCTTCTTCCGGGAGTCCTCCTTCCACGGAAGCGGGACAGGAGCGGGCCGTGCATATGGTCGCCCGCGGGCTGCGTCCACAGGCGGGTCCTTCAGGGCATCTGGGACGGACTCCGCCGCCGGTGTTGGGGGCGGCAGGCCAAGCGGAGGAGTAGCCAGGGCCGACACGGGGAGCGGAGGGGGTGACTGGAGAATCGGGGGCAGACCGGGTCCCTCAGCCACAGCGGCCGGTCCCTCAAGGACATAGTGGCGTGGGTCGCTCGCCCTCTCCTCCAAATTCATCCCCATCTCGTGCGCCCGCACAGCGGCGGCAATCTCCCCCATCTCAGCCGTCCATTGCTCCGTCAGGTACCTCACCTGGACCTGCAGCCGGCAGCACATAAGGGTCGTCCGGGCTTCCACCCACGCCGATATTCCAGGCGCGGGCTCCGGGAATTCGAGCCTTCCAGATGGGGCAGACATGTTGCACACACGGGATGTTGCACGCACGGGTTCCAGGAACAAGACGGTTGCAGAGTCCTGGTGTCCCCACTTCTTATCCCCAGGGTCACATGGGGCCTAATCTTCGCACGCCCCCCCCTTGGTCTTTTTGCAGCACTTCACCTTTCTGGGGGCGGGGCTTCACTTTTCGCGCCTACACTGCTCGGGAAGACGACTCGAGCGGGAAATCTTCACGCCCAAAATGGCGGATCTTCAGATTTTTCAGCGGGACGCCGCTGACGGATACCACAAGGCGCACTTCTACTGGTAAGTGGACTGGTTCAATCCTGTTCGTGACGCCAAGTTGTCGAGGGCGGGGGCCGGCTTCCGCGTCGCGGGGGCTGCTCGGGGAGATTACGCTTGGATCCGGTACCTTCTCCTCGGTGGCTCGAGTGGGCCGGACCAGGGGCTCGAGCAGCGCTCCTCGCCCACGAGTGAAAAGGGAGGGGAGTTGGGTTTTCGGGATGGATGGAGTGTTCGTGATGCCACCGACGGGTTGTGGTGACGGTGGGCACCACCGCTGCTGGTGACAGGGTTCCCGGGAGCGATGACGGGGAGCAGCTAGGTGTTGGCCCCTCCGTGGTTAGGGGCTGTTGGTCCCGGGGCCCGGTAGGAGGTTGGGGCTCCTCAGGTTTCGGGTGTTGACAGGGTCGCAGTGCAGCGCAGTGCCGCATGGCACTGGTGTACTCACTCAGACACAGATGGACAGAGTTTCTGGTAAACCAAACGGCTGGATGGACAGGGCCCGCAGCCGGCTGCGGTGTTCTCCCTAGACGGGTTGATGGTGGCTGTCGTTCCCTGCACCTGTGTTTTGTGTCTTGACTCCAATGCCTGGGCCCCAGGAGTCCGCTCCCAGATGTTTACGTGCCGGAGAAGCCCGTTTGCCCGCAGACGCTGGCCCTTTGGATCTCTGGCCCTTGGCGGTGGCACTTATCCGGGATGGTTGGGCTTTTGCCTTTAATCGGGACTTGGGTGGGAATGAACCCCTGAGGTCCAGACCGCAATCAGAGAATTTGACTAAAAGTTGGCTTTAAGCCTAGTCGGGGTCTGAGTACCCTGCCTGGTGTTTGGCTCCAATCTGCTCCCCGGTTCGGTACTGGCGGGCCACCGCCCGACCCCGGTCCTACGGTTCCGCTGACCTTCGCCAACTCCTGCAGACGGCCACCACCATCTGCCGACCTTGCTGGAAGTGCCTGGGCTCCCACCCAGACACCAACAGTTTCGCTCCTTATTGTCCGACTGCCTCTCTAGACTCAACTCCACTCAACTGTTGTGTTTTCCCGCCTCCAAGCCTGTGAACTCCTCGGTGGGCGGGGCCAACACGCCTGGCTCTGCCCCACCTGGTGTGGACATCAACCCTGGAGGGTGGCAACAAGAGTTTAATGCGTGACTGATGTGACCTGTCCAGGGAAGGGGGTGTGTATGGTGTTGTGTCTGTGACGACCTGGCTAGGCCAGGGCGTCACATAAAGCAGGGCTGTGGAGTCAGTAAGCCAAACCTCCATCTAACTCATGTCAGATGGGAGAGAAATCATTTTTTAATCACCAATGTGTTTTACTTTTACATCACGTGACCAGGGGATGAAAAAAATTTCCCGGATCGTGATCTCCAGGATCTCTGCTACCTCCGGTAGCTGAAACATCAGAGATTTTCCTATACTGGGGGGTGCTATCCCTTATTCCTGAGCGTCGTTGTGGTGTTGTGGAATAAGGCCCTTTAACTGTCACCGTTAAAAGGCAAATCGGCAGTCATTAAGGGGTTAAAATTGATTTTAGTGCTTTTCAGATGGGTTATGGAACATACCAACCTGAAACTGATGTCCTGTGCAGATGGAGTTTTTCTTACTGTATATGCATTTTTTAGGTAGAAAAAAATTCACGTGAAGAAAAAAAAAAAACCCCTCACAAGTATGTGTTTTGTGGTGTAGTTTTGTAAAGTCTTGCTGTTTTTATGGGGGTTTAGTGCACTTTTCTTGTTGTTTTTTATGTTATTCATGTTGATATGGGGTATAACAACATAATGTGGTTTCTGCATCATAACAGCGTAAACGAAATAATGTATTTACCAAATCACGACAAAAAGCACATGCTTTTTAAAAACTTTTTTTCAAGTAAGGCTTCATTCACATGTCCATGTTTCCACTACACGTGGCATCTGTTTAATTCATGGATGCAGCATGTACCCAGTATAACTTATGGGGCTGCTCACATGTCTGGTTTTTTTTTTAAACCAAATTTTTTATTTCTTTTCTTGTAATGGTAAAATAGGGTACAGAATGAAGAAAATAAGGGTCAACAAATCAAAATATCAAATAACATAGTCTCTACAATTTATCGATCAAATATTTGTCACAGTCATCAAATTTGCTCCTTCCCCTTCTTCGTCAGTGTATATTTCCATTGTTCAGTCTCCGCTACCCCCCTTCAGCATTCCTTGATAACTTGTTACAAACATGACTGATGGACTAGTGAATTGCGCTCCTGGTAACCTAATAAATAAGACACCACACACTGCGTGACATGGATTAAAATTTTGGCCACAGCAGCCCTTTATTTTTTATAAGAAAAAACATCAACAAGAAAAAACAAGATTATCGGCCCAGAGATGTGGTTGTTATAAATCCCAGCCCCATATCCCCCTCCGCCGTGTACACCTAGCTCAAGGGGGAATCTGGGTATACCCCTTGATCATTTTCCTTGTGTCCGCTGAGCTCCTCCCCAGGGACCCATCTATTCCACTGTCCACTGAGCTCCTCCCCAGGGACCCATATTCCACTGTCCGCTGAGCTCTGGCCCAGGGACCCCATTAAAAACATAATTCTCCAACCAACAAAGAGGGGGTTTAAACAACCACATCCCGCCGCCAAATGCTGCTGTAACATACAATATTAAAAAGTTAATACAATATTAATATGTTGATATGACATTGTCAATTTGGATACATTACTGATAACAATTGATACAATACTAATAATGTTGATAAAATACCGATGATGTTGAATACTTTATTATTATTATTATTATTTATTATTATAGCGCCATTTATTCCATGGCGCTTTACAAGTGAAAGAGGGTATACGTACAACAATCATTAACGGTACGAATACCAAAACATTGTTAGATATTGACAGTGTTGCAAAGTCCTGATATTGATACATTTTCCTTTATTGTAGGGAGGGTGGGTGGGACAACTGCTGGTTCAGTCTTTGAGTCCAGGACAAAGGAATGACACCTTAACATGGGACCTATCTCTTATATGGCCCCTGCCCCCGTCTCTCCTCCTGCTCGCTCACCCCCCACCGCATTCCTTAGGTAAAACCCCCATCCCTTACTCCTTAACCCTTTCCTGGATCTATCACTGCCTCAGTCATGTACGTTACGGCTATCTGCCTTCACTCTGCTTGACTGATGGACTAGTGAATTGCGCTCCTGGTAACCTAATAAATAAGACACCACACACTGCGTGACATGGATTAAAATTTTGGCCACAGCAGCCCTTTATTTTTTATAAGAAAAAACATCAACAAGAAAAAACAAGATTATCGGCCCAGAGATGTGGTTGTTATAAATCCCAGCCCCATATCCCCCTCCGCCGTGTACACCTAGCTCAAGGGGGAATCTGGGTATACCCCTTGATCATTTTCCTTGTGTCCGCTGAGCTCCTCCCCAGGGACCCATCTATTCCACTGTCCACTGAGCTCCTCCCCAGGGACCCATATTCCACTGTCCGCTGAGCTCTGGCCCAGGGACCCCATTAAAAACATAATTCTCCAACCAACAAAGAGGGGGTTTAAACAACCACATCCCGCCAAGACTCGCTCTTGTGACACCTTACAAGAGTGAGTTCCTCCACAACTTAATGGCTCGTTCTACTCCTTCTTATATTCCCAACATCCATATATCAATGCCAATGTCATTAAGATGTACCTTATCATCTCTCCAAAAATGTTCCTTTGTATTTTCAAGCATCTGGTGACGTATGGCCACCCCTCCGTTTTCCAACACAAATTTTGTTATTTTTTTATTAACCTTTATCCTTGTATTATTGATGCGAGCCACTGATCGCGCTGTTCTCCACATTTGTCTAGCTACTATATCCGACCAGACCACCACTGTTTCTGGGTAAGACCTCCATAAATTCAACATATCGAGCTTTATGTTCCTAACTAAATGTCTTGATGTTCTTATTGCTAAATCATTACCACCTAAATGGATAAGTAAGACGTCCGGGGGGCGGTAGAACTCCACATGATACTGGATTTCTTTTAACAGCTGATGCCACTGCATTCCCCTCTTTCCTATCCATGTCACCCGTGCCAAGGAACTGGGCAACCCCAACTGTTTACCATTAGGCCTGACTGCCGCACGTAAGGCCCCCCAAAAACAAATGAATGTCCCATGATCCAAACCAGGCATTGCTGTTCAGCTAAAACAAAAAACAAAAAACACAATTATCACACAATTGTCTAAATGAAGACACAACTACTATAAGATTGCCAAAATGTACACATATATATATATACATGTACGCCATTTATAATAAATGTACCCATATATATACATGTACGCCATTTATAATAAATGTAATCTAATGTAGCTCTTAAATCTGCTCGATTCCCATCTCCCGATTTTTTTTTAACTATGTCAGGCCCTAAGCCCCATCTACAGCTTCTGTGGCTGCTCCTATCCTAAATGAGTGTGAAGTGAATGCGTTTGGAGACTCTCCCAATATTGTCAGGCATTTTTTAAGAACTGCTGTGAATTGAAATTGTGACAATGACTTACAATCCTCATGAATTAGTAATGAACCTTGGATATTTGGCCTTCTTGAGACATAGTTTCTAAAACAGATGACCGGGCAGGCCCTGGAACCGCTTAAAGGAAACAATGTGATCCATTTTCCTCTACCCTGTTGATCAGTTTTTGACTTTGCTAGAAAACATTCCAATCTGTCTGTGTACTGATGCACGTCCTCGGCTTGTAGACCCCCACTTCTGGTGGAGCTACTCGACACTAACTCACTGACTCTAAAAGCTCCAAAGAAGGCCAGTGTGAATGCACAACTAAAGAGTAACACTTCAAACGGACTGCTCCAGACTCGGCCTAGTACACTCAGTATCTGCTGCAATAACTGGAAAGAAATCGGACGCCGTTTATCTCTGGTCTTCTTACAACTTTTCCTGTAACCCTTTAGAGCCTGCTTAACTAAAAAATGCTTTGTGTAATCAGTGAAGTCGTGCAACTTAAACCAAAAAGCTAATCCAGACATTTTACTATCAATACTGGACAATGAAGAACCGTCCACAAAGGCCCTGCTAATGTAAAATAACAACAAGGAAACATTGTCATGTACACTGGCATCATGTCCCACTAGAGCACACAAGTCTTCCCATTCCCTCCATGCTGACTGGTACCTCTGCCATGTGCTTACACCCACAGACCGTTCTATCAGAGCGTATGCGGTGTCACTGGCAGTGACCACAGAAAATCCGGACACTTCTTGCCTTGTACCTCTGCCATCGGGGCTAACGAACGGAATCTGTCCCACTGAAAACGAGACAGAGCATCAGCCACAGAATTGCAAACACCGGGGACATGCACAGCTGTAATCTGACAATTTGACTTTAAACAGTGCAGCACTAGATGACGCAGCAACGTAACAACAGGCAGGGAAGAAGCTGATTGTTTGTTGATGACTTCTACAACTCCCAAGTTATCACAATGAAATCTCACTTTTCGGTTTCGGAAAATATTGCACCAAATTTCACAAGCAACCACTATGGGGAACAATTCAAGGAGTACTAAGTTTCGTGTTAACCCATTGTTTCTCCAACTCTCTGGCCACCTATCTGCACACCACTGTCCAGAACAATATGCACCAAAACCAGTTGACCCCGCTGCATCAGTGTGGATGTCTAGATCAAAATTTGAAACCGGTGGTCTGATCCACAATGACCTCCCATTAAACTCCATTAAGAACTGTTCCCATACCGCCAGATCGTCCTTTAATGTTCTAGCCAGCCGCACAAAGTGATGTGGAAAGGTTATGCCTGAGGTAGCTGCAGCTAGGCGCCTACAAAAAACTCTACCCATTGGAATAATGCGACACGCAAAGTTCATTTTTCCTAACAGCGATTGTAGATCCTTTAATCTGATCTTACGGTGAGAACTAGCTTCTCTGACTGCCTCCAGCAGATCACTGACCTTGTCATCTGGTAATCTGCACTCCATTGCTTCACTGTCAATTAAAATTCCTAAAAACTTGATAAGTGTCGACGGGCCTTCTGTTTTATCTGATGCTAACGGTACTCCGAAACGCTTAAAAACCGACTGAATCGCTGCCAATAATGAAGCACAAACAAATGGCTTTGGTGGACCTATACATAGGAAATCATCTAGATAATGCAGGACAGAGCGCACGCCGGCTTCCTTCTTTACTACCCACTCCAAAAATGTGCTAAATGATTCAAACAAGGAGCATGAGATGGAGCAGCCCATCGGTAAACACAAGTCTACATAAAACCTTCCCTGCCACTGACAACCCAAGAGATGGAAGCTTTCTGGATGGACTGGTAAGAGTCTAAAGGCAGCTTCAATATCTGTTTTTGCCATTAAAGCTCCTCTGCCGTACTTCTGAACCCATGCAATCGCTGTATCAAATGAAGTATACGAGACTGTGCAAAGTTCCTGATCGATTCCATCATTAACTGAGCTTCCATGAGGGAAGGACAGATGATGGATCAGCCTAAACTTATTGGGTTCCTTCTTTGGGACCACCCCCAATGGAGAGACCCTTAAGTTTTCTATTGGCATTTTGGGGAATGGGCCTGCCATGCGGCCCAGGTCAATTTCTTTGTTTAGTTTTGTGGAGACAATGTGAGAATATGTATAAGCTGAAGCAAGGTTACGAGAACAGGTTAATGGGCCTGAAGTAGATGGGAGCTTAAAACCTTCTGAGAAACCCTCCCCCAGCAATTGTGCTGCTTTTCTATCTGGGTACCTGCTTAGATAGCCCACCATCTCCCCGAGTCTAATTGGGGTTTCCCCCTTTTTGGTTAATCTCTGCTGTTGGGGTTTTATTTCGTGTAAAGCATTTGGATAGGCTATGGTTTCCACTACAGAAGGTGCATTCATGTCTGTACCTGCATGTGTTTCCGAATCTGCACTGGCTATCATTGAACTGCCAGCAGCAACCTTTTCTGTTTGCTGCCGACAATCCGATTGCTGATGATCTGCCGACATAGCCCTGAAAGGGCTGATTAACCCCACGTGGCGCTGTCATGAGACGCATCCATAAACTAATATCTTTGTGATCCCAACGAATCCCTTGGCGACCAGCCTTTCGTTGGCGAAACTGCTCATCATAGCGCAGCCATGCTAAACCTCCATACACACGGTGCGCCTCCCCGATAGAATTCATGTAACAAAATAAGGCAGAGCAATGTTCAGGAGTTTTTTGGCCTATTACACTTGCTAATATGGCAAAGGCCTGGAACCAATTGCTAAATGTTTGGGGGATGAGACAATACCGTCTTTCTTGTTCCTCTCTTTTCCTCTCATCAAACCTTACTCTATCCAAGTTATATTTTTCTAAGGGCAATAATGAAAATATTTCCACATATTCGTCGGCCCAAATCTTCTCCCTAACCTCCTGTTTCAAATGAATTCCTAGAGGACCCTCAAAACATACATAATTCTCCTTTTGCTGCATCAGATAATGTAACCCCTTGTGAAATTACTGCGTCCTCCTGTGTCTCTGGATCAGCACACGACTGACTTACCACCTCCGATGTCCGGCGACCATTTCCACACCATGCAGCAATAGGAGAAGAGGTTATGGGTAAGCTAGACTGACTCAAAGCCTCCTTAACCCCTGACACTAATTGCTGTACTACTGAATTAAGATCCCATCCTACATTGCCGGGAACTGTACCCCCAACTGCGCCCACTGGACTCATTACAGGTGATTTTACACTAGATATAGGACAAGAAAAAGTGTTCTCACCAATACCTGGCTGCGTCCTAGGTTGACCAGCCGTCCGTGACGTATTAGTTATAGTCTCTACAGCCCCTCCATTATTGAAGTGCTGCGTGCTGCTGCCCTCTAGTGGGGAGTCGTTATCTGTGTCATAGTCATTGTCTGGAATCTCTGCTGAGTCTTGTAGCTGTAGATTTATTGCCTGACTCAAATCCTGAGCCGGCCGAAGAAGTCTTTGTCTGGTTAAAGTACTTTTGCGCAGTTGTCTTTTTGGATTCCTACCACTCCTCGTGTAATGAGAACCCGGATCCGGAAATGTTGTGTGTCCTAAGCCCGTCCCCCCGTGGGGTGAGGCCGTATGATGTCCTCTAGAATGATACAAAGTTTTTTGAGGAAGTTCTAAGGATTCATGGTGGGCTGTTGTCACGTCAGTTGTAGCTTGTGTGGCTGCTTCTCTGGCTGGCACATCAGTAGAGCTGGACTTTCTCCTTGCACTTCTTGGTGTCTCTCTGGTTAGATGGTCGGGCTCTTTTCTCTGTCCTTTGTTATTCTTGTACTGTAGTTTCCTTCCTGGTTTGTAAGAAGGATCAGAGGACAACTGCTGGTTCAGTCTTTGAGTCCAGGACAAAGGAATGACACCTTAACATGGGACCTATCTCTTATATGGCCCCTGCCCCCGTCTCTCCTCCTGCTCGCTCACCCCCCACCGCATTCCTTAGGTAAAACCCCCATCCCTTACTCCTTAACCCTTTCCTGGATCTATCACTGCCTCAGTCATGTACGTTACGGCTATCTGCCTTCACTCTGCTTTACTTGTAAACACTATCCCTCCCATTCCCCCCTCCCCTCTCCATGTGACACAACCCAGAATTTGGCCAACTATACTTTCAGCTCGCACAGGGACTCTGACAGGTCTTCCTTCATGTACCATTCCGTAGACACAAATGTGGACATTATTTGTATTTATTATTATTATTATGTTTCTTCTCTAGAACATATAACGCTTATGAACTTTCTCCATTTACTGAACAATTTTGCTGTCATCCTTTCTTTACACCTCTCCACCATCACCTTCTCCAACATGAGCATTTTTTTCAATTGATTAACAAGTTCTTCTTTTGTTGGTGTTTCCTTCACCAGCCACTTCTGAAGAATAGCCCTTTTACTTATCATTGCTATATCATGGAAAAGATTCGGTAACTTGTCTCCCCCTTTCTCTCCCTCCTCTCGATGCTGATAGTGAAATAACCAGACCATTGGATCTAACTCTACATTTCTATTCCAGATTTTCCTCACTACCCCTTGGACTTGTTTCCAAAATCTTTCAATCCTTTCGCACTGCCATATCCCATGATATAGATCTGTTTTTTCCGTACCACAATTTGGACAACTCATCATCTTATCTGGATGTCTTGCATTCAGTATATTAAATCCATAGATGGCTCTATGTATGATCCTGAATTGGGTATCTCTTAACTTCTCATTCACAATCTTCTTTCTCATCACCATCCAACCATTCAAAATCTTCTCCTCCACTTCTTGATCTCCCAACTGCTTTGCCCACCCTTTCAACATTCTTCCTGATATGTTAGGGACTAACACTTCTCTCATATTTCCATAAAGACTTGATATATTTGTGGCATGGATGTCCCTTAATATGATCGCATCCATCTGATTTGCCTCATATTCGTTATTTATGTTGTATAGTTTCTTCATTATCCCTTGTTTCACCTGTTCAAACTGGAGAGTCTGGAATGGGCGCAAGTCAAACTTTGCCCTCAACTCCTCACACGTCATCCATCTCCGTTCTGTATCATGCATCAGGTTTTTTAGAGTTCCAATCCCTTTTTCCCTCCATTCTTTAAAGAGATAATTTTCCCTTCCCTGTGGAAAGTCAGGACAAGCCCATATATTAAGGAATTTGGAGATGTTCCAGGCTAACCCGAACTTTTTCCTAACCGCCTTCCAAGTCATCACTGTGTCTCTACAAATCAGTGAGTGTTTAATGTTGGGTGGCAAATTTGGAATGGAGGTATGTAGGATTGAACTCAGGTCCCAAGGTTTACAAAATTCAGCCTCTATATCCCAGTCAGAATACCTACTTGTTCGTCTAATCCAATCGACTACATGTCTTAAGATACAGGCCAAATTGTACCCCCTGATGTTAGGTAGTCTGATCCCTCCATTTTCTGTTGATAACATTAGCTTTTTGGCACTAACCCTCGGCCTATATCCCTTCCACAAAA